>NC_043701.1:69616122-69839049 GCF_006229205.1 Suricata suricatta | reverse complement strand
TTTTTTTTTTTTACCATATGCTTCTGCTGGATTAAAAAAAGAGAATACATTTTAAATTCCATATCATAAATGGAAGAACAACTTAAACTAGAAATGATGGCAATGGATAATAATGATGTTTTCCTGAGTAATTAACAATTTATTATAGTTGTCTCTTGGCAAACTAAAAAGAAAAAACTTTTATTCAGATAATTAATTGCTACTTCTCTGTCTCTCTTTCATACACCTGCACATTTACTGTTAATCATAATTTATTATCATATGCGTATAACACCAAATCAAATGGAGAGTTTTTGGGTTGTTTTCTCCCACGTTACCTGTGACTAGCCCTCAGGGCCTTCTCCTTTGAATCTTCTTTCACTATTTCAGAGGACTTTCTCTTACTCTCGAATACTGTCTATAGGGAAATTGTTCAGGGATTCTGATGCACTTATAAATCTGTTATACATGATCAACACTTCCACCAAAATTGTCAAACAGTCTATACAATTGTTTGCTCTGACATTTCCCCACATACTGTGGTGGATAATTAGGGGAAAGAGGAGAAAGAGCTAATAAAATTGTTCTCTAAGATGCCTACTGTCAGGCTATATAAAGGGATGGTTAGACATTAACGGTGTCTTATTTTGAGGGTAAAGGGAAGAATGGCTCAGTACAATAAATGGGCTTAGGCACACTGAGAAAATCTATTTCAGAAGAGCAATCAAAAGGTGTTGTAGTGAAAATGCCATCAGAAACGACATGTGTATGTGTGGCAGACAAAGGAGTTTTCTGATTTACATGTTGTGAACTTACATTAAGGATGCTAAAGGGGGCAATTGGTTATTTTTTAATTTTCAATTTTTTTTTTGCCCATTTCCCAAGTGAGGGTGGTTGTCCTGGAAATTATGTTGACTGAACATAATATTCGTTTCTAGAGACCTAGATGTTTATACTATGGACAGGCACCTTACAAACGGAAGACAATGCAGTTGTCTCGATCTCAAAAAAATAGAAGCAATTAAAACATTATTTTTTTTAAGAAAACGATGAGGGAAAATGGTTAATTAGCTTATGGGCTGATCATCAAAGCCGAAATTCTAGGAGTCAATTTCTTCAATTCGATTATAAGAAGTGAAGTAAAGTGAAGGTGGGTAGGCTTCTAGGTAGCACGTTTAAGACTCTGGACCTCTAAGTATACAGTACATGTTATATTTGAACGATACTTTTAATTTATACTCTTTGTAAACATCTCTTGCTTCAGATATTTTTAACATCAGATGTAATTTAACAGTTAATGTAGTTATTGTTATTCAGTGAAAATTATGTAGTGCACTGAAATGCATGCTGAGGATCCAAACTGAGGAAGAGAGCCCCCAGGGAAGACATTTACATCTCCATGCTTACTCTGAAGCAGGGGCATCTGTCAGAGCATGAGCAAGGAAAAGCACCTAGCATGTTGTAGAAAGACTGCTTTGTATTAGGCACAGGGCTTCTGGATGGGAAGAGATGTTGTTGGGATCAGGCCATTGGTTTGAGTCGAGGTTTTGAAATGTTTGTATCAGGGCTCTATTTCTTCCTCGCCTGAGGTGGGGGATGGGCAGTGTTCACAGCAACATGGAAGTTTATGGGAGCCACACTCTACATTCTCAAACAATGTTGACCTTCCTTCTGAGATTTTTTCGCATTAAAAAATAAAAACAATAGTTTTTGAATCACAGTTTGTAGATGCCAGATTCAGGAGGGCCAATAACGGAAGCAGAGACATCGAGAGAGCAGTCAGTAAACCACTGCAGCATTCCCAGAGTGAGAGGTGCCCAGGGCCCATGAAAGAGTAGTGGCAAGGGGAGAGCAGAGCAGGTGGGCCGCAATGATGGAGAAGTAAATTTCAGGCCTGTAGTTATGGGATTTGGGAAATCAGGAAGAGAGAAGTCACAGATCATCCTAAGGTCTCTATCAGGTTTATCATTCTACAGTGAACTTTGTGGACTAGAGAACACAGGAGGAGTGGTGGAGGTGAAGGTGATCATTTCACTGTTGGACATCTTGAGTTTTCAGTCTCTCTGTAGACTATTCGGTCATTAGAAATATGTATCTGTAGGTGGTTTGGACAAAATAAGAACAGCTCTGGTAGATACTGCAGACAGAAGCATGGTTTCAGTGCCTTGAGGAGTTGGTAGCAGGTGAGAATATAACAGCAAGTGCGGATTATTCTTTCAAGGAATGTGGCATTGTGAGGAAAGAGAGATGGTCAGTTTAGAAAAGAACATTTACAGAATTAAGAGTTTTATTGGGCCATTTAAAATTGTACATAGCAGAAACCCACAGACTATCTTAGATCAAAGGAGGAAATAGTTTTCAATGGTAGTGGCTGGATGATTAATCTTGGGAGTTAAGGTCAAGGATGTACCAACAACTGCAAAAAGAGGTAGGACTGCCATCAGGATCACCTCTCATTCCAGTCTCTGGTTTTCTTTAAGTCCTTATGAAAAGAAGAGAGAGTTTTTGGAAAAAAAAACTCCTGGAGAGTAGGGAAGGTTGTAGAGACCACCAAATCAGTGTTACTAGACGGGAAGGGGGTGGGGATAGGGGAATGGGGCGATGGGGGGGTTTGGGCTTATCAGAGGGAGAACACCAAATGGCGCAGATGGAAGAGACGTGAGAAGCCGTTATTGATGGGTGAGTGTTCTGACAGAGGCAGGTGAGGAAGAGATCGAGAGGAAAAACAATGTCTTACAAAGTAACTTCTGAAATATGAAACAGCCTTGAGAATTAAAGCAGATGGTTGGAATATTGGATAGACACACTTTTAACTTGCTGGAGATGTTTTTGGAGAAATGTTCCAAATTACAGATTCCATTCTCAAGAAGGAATGACATGATTCAGAAACGTAATACATACACTTGAGTAATGTTTAAATTTTGAGATGTACCAACTAGCGTTCTTCTTTACTTGATAGTAACAAAACTCCAGTTCACTATATTCCCTTGGGACATAGTAAGATTTGGTTCCCTTTTGTCTTTTACATTTACCTTTTTTTTTTCCGAGAGATTATATTTAAGGTCTATGTGGTGTTGCAGGTTTTAATATGTGCATATGTTAATGATAGAAAGATGACAAATATTAGTGAAAAGGAAAAAGAAAACAGTTCTTTGTTTTGCCAGTCTAGCATTAAATATTTGTTATTTGGCATATTAGGGTAGATACTGCCAATGTCCAGTCTAAAGTACAGGGAAGAGATTTGAATTGCAACAGATTCTTGTTGAGAAAACAAAATAATAAATTTGATAGGATAACAAAGTACTGACAGGTAGGCTATTCCCGTGAAGCCGGTCTCTGGCTGCCCGGTACAAAGGCATCTCAGCTCTCCTGAAGGTCTGGAAATCACTGGCCGCTGCCATCACAGTGGTACCCTGAGTTTCCAATACGACTGAATGAATGGTGAGGACTGCAGATGCCACTGGGTCTAAGAATCAATCTTGATCTCATTGGTCCCAGCTCAGTGTGGAAAAACCACTCTTGTGGTTTGTAACAAGAGATGAGAAGAGTTAGATGGGAAGAATGGGCTATTTATTTCCCTTTTGTGACTCTGCCCTTTTTTCTCTCCCATAGGTATTTACAGTGTACTTGAGCTAATTTTGAGGTCTCTTCCTGCAGAATGTCTGGACACTAATTACTAACAACTATTTTCCAGTCATTATAATATTGCTTTCTGATAATTTTGAGCTCCTTCCACATGCCAAGCACTGTAAAGTAACACTGCATGTTTTTTAAGTGATCCTTCAAGCCAGTGATTTAAGATATGTATTAGTATCTTCCTTGTTTTATAGATGAGGGAAGTGAATCTTAGAGTATGAAGAATGTTTCTGAGTTTTCGTAGGAGCTAAAATTAGATCCCACCTGGCTTGATTCAGAGTCCTACACTTACCTGCTGTAGTTTGCTGCCATTTTATGGCAGGAGTTTTGGTGTGTTAGCATCCAACCTGGTCCACTTTGGGATGGCTGCATATTCCAGCAGTGAGGTCAAGTGGAGAGAGAAGTCATTGTAAAGCAGAGAAAAACTCTTTCAGTTTCTCCATCTGCAGAACAAGGATAATATTAACTTAATCCTGAATCACAGTGTTATATTATGAGGATCAAAGGAGAGGATGCTTGGGGAACTTTGAAAGACTGTTTAATGGGCAGGCTTTATTATTTGTACCACATGTGATTTTTCTGCCTTCAAGAGATCATGAATTGATGACTAAGGTTTAGCGAGCTAGATTATTGTGCTAATATATCACATGAGCCATTAGAAAAGCCTGAAATGAATGGGAAAAGGAATTGCTTAGCAGGACTTAGAAATGTCTCTCCCTAAAACTTGTGTAGCCTTTAATAATAAAGAGGAAATGAAAGGAGTACAGTGAGTGAAGTGTTCTGTGTCTGGGTCAAGGACAGGACCTGTGTCCTAAAAGGGACCATGAAGACAGCACAGCCACAGAGGATTCGAGGTGTTTTATCTTGACATTTCAGCCAGCACCTGTTGTATGAGAAGTGTGCCACAGGAGGTTGAATCTATTTTTAAAAGCCATCCCTTTGCTGATAACCTCTCATTTTCAAACAAAGATGTGAGTTTTCAGCTTCAAGACAGAATATTGGAAAGTTAATAAAGCTGTGTGTCCCTGATCTTTATAGAAATGATTCCAGACAACCCTACAAATTGGGTGAGCATAGAATAGTAAAATCGAGACCAGTTGCATTTTTAGCAACCAACACAGAAGTCAGTAAAAATCTGCCAAGAGCATACTGGAAAAGGCCAATTTTCATTTGACTCATACGACTGATGGTTATTTAGACTCATTTAACCCCACCCCTTCCCTTTACAGTATGAGGGGAGGTCAGCCTGTTACAAACTTTCATCCTGTGTGGGGAGAAATTAAACACCGAAATAAATTTACTCCTGCACATGTTTAATCGATTCCTGGAGAAAGGGATGTTTTAGATGAAGCTATGCATTTACAACATGACTCATGAATATAACTTCAATGGTGATACCATTGAAACAGCATGCTTTCAAGTGGCAGGACCTGCCTCTTTATGGCAGTCATCTTGACATTTGCCACAGAAAGGAATGTGTAAGAATCTTACAATGTTTGTCACTTAAAAAATACCAAACCCTCATTGCCTTGACATTATATCAGAATTGACTTAAATTTGCATCTGTGAAGATGTTAGGGGAGACAGGCAAACAAATGGGCCACGTGAGGCCTCAGGAGGATGGGCACAATGGCGGGTGTGCAGATCGCTCTAAATTAAACATGCAGAAGGCTTGGTTGTCTCTCAAAACACCTGACTTTCCTGTCGATATAAATGTAGAAATCAGAATTAATTTTCATGAGGTAAAATTTTATTGTGCATGTGTAGCTCAGTGCCCAAGGGATTGATACGTGGTGTTAGGTCTGCTGGTGAATAATTGTTTAAAATTTATATTAATACTCTATGGTAATAAATAAGCATAGGGGAATGGTAACTCATCACAAAGCAAACCATGTATGATAATTAGATGAGGCCATTAATCTTAAATTATCAGATGTGACACAATCTGTCTGTGTGTTGTCTAAAAGCCAGCTGAGTCCCTGGGTGAAAATGACCGTGACAGAGGGGTGCTTTGAGAGGGTTGCAAGCCTTGGATTTGGTCCTACCCCTTCTGGGTTTTTCTACAAGTGGATGAAGTAGATTAACCCCTGGGATTGTGTTTTTAAAATATGCATAGGGATCTAAAACCTGAGATCAACAGGCTACTGAAAATTTGTTTTTTTTTCTTTCTATTTTTCTGTTTTCCTCTGCATCCCCACCATAACTGCAGGGAATCATAGTTACATGGCATATATAAATAGGATGCATATAAATATTATATATGATGTATGTTTATTACATATGTAACAATATAAACATATATTAAGATAATATATAATATTACATATGTTATGCATTCTATAGAAACATAAATGTAAATATGTAACAGTATAGGTAAACACTGAATATCATATAAACATAATTTATATGAAGTGAAAATAAAGCAGTAGAATATACATATGGATTCAGATGTGTTACAGGCATGTAGAATGTATATTTGGAAGACATTATAAAACCTGAAAATGTTTTGTAGTGTCCAGAAGTGCTATCATATACGAAGGATTGGAAATTTCATTAGAAATAATTGGGACATCAGAATGGATGGGATAGGATGTAAACTTGCTGACTATAATTTTTTCAATGTTTATTTTTGAGAGAGAGACAGAATGTGAGTGGGGGAGGGGCAGACAGCAAGAGAGACACTGAATCCAAAGCAGGGAAGCAGGCTTCAGGCTCTGAGCTGTCAGCACAGAGCCCGATGTGGGGCTTGAACTCACAAATATGACCTGAGCCGAAGTTGAGCACTTAACCGACTGAGCCTCCCAGGCACCCCTTGCTGATTATAATTTTAATTTTCTGTTGGCTTTGAGTCCTGTGGTCACACTTTTTCTCATCTTCCAACTACCCCTCTCCCGAATGACCCCCTGCCCCCTCCCGCCAAATCACCCCCAGTGGTTCCATATTGCATCACTGGCCTCCAAAAGTTGCTAGAAAGAATGTTGGTAGACATTTAAGCAAAGCCAGAACCAGACTAGTGTGTCTTCTGGAAGTTCCAAGAACTCAAGGTAGGCATTTTGGCATAGTCAAAAAGAATTGGCATTTTGAGTCAGGTAATGTGAGGGTTAAACCCTGCCTCTGATACAGCCATGTAATCATGGGAAGCTAACCTCCCTAAGTTGTAGTTTTATGCTCTGTAGAAGAGCAGTCATACTCCATACCTTTTAGGGGAGATTATGAGGCTTAAGTGAGAAGCCATCAAGTCTTGGTATGTGTATATCCCACTGAATTTATTGAGCAAAAGGTGGAAACTATTAGTTTCTTTCATCCTATTACTATGAAACCAGTAGAAGTGAAGGTCTTTTTCCCAGTTTTAATCCACTCCTAGGGCTGTCTTTGGACCGTATTAGGAATTACTTAATTTTTTTGAATAATCTCCTATTGTGCTCATTTTAAACAGTTTAGAACATTGCAAGGAAGTCTTCTCTGGAATGGGCAATGGACAGGGAGGACTAAGTCAAAAATATAACACACCAGACTTTGTTCAGGGTCCTGAGGTTGTGTTTAGGTTCCTTAAAATGTGTGTCATGGTGATTGTCTGACGTTGGGTGTACATCACTGGAAGAGATGACCAGCTGTATCGGCTGGGACCACACCCTCTCAGTTTACCAAATTAGAACAGAGTCCTTCTAAGACACACAGGTCTCCTGAATTTTAAATGGATTTGGGTATGGGGTTTATGCTAAGTATCACTAAAGCTTCATTCTTGTATGTGACTACCAAGCACTTAGAGGTGGAGAACGTGCTCATCTCTGGTGTGGTTGCTGCCCTTCTAACCAGGCTTCTTCATCTGAACCACAGCACACAGATAATGATTTGGGAGACTATTTTTATTTTTTTTATTATTTTTTTAAAGTTTTATTTATTTTTGATACAGAGAGAGACAGAGCATGAGAGGGGGAGGGGCAGAGAGAGAAGGAGACACATAACCGGAAACAGGCTCCAGGCTCTGAGCTAGCCGTCAGCACAGAGCCTGACACAGGGCTCGAACCCACAAAGGTGAGATCTGACGTGAGCTGAAGTCGGAGGCTTAACCTACTGAGCCACCCAAACTCCTGGGAGACTATTTTTAAAGAATGGATGCTTTTGGACATTAGGCCTAATTCTCTTATGGAACTTGCCTGGTTGGTTAAGAGTGTGGGCTCAAAGCTCAGCTCTCCAGTTATTGACTGTGTAACTTGAACAGTTGGGAAAACCTCATAAGGTCGTGAGTGTTACGAATGTTAATTCTGGGGTGCCTGGGTGGCTTAGTTGGGTAAGCAGCCGACTCTTGGTTTTGGCTCAGGTCATGATCTCAAGGTTTCCTGAGTTCAAGCCCTGCATCGGGCTCTGCGCTGATAGGGTAGAGCCTGCTTGGGATTCTCTGTCTCCCTCTCTCTGTCCCTCCCTCACTAGTGCTGTCTGTCTCTCTCAAAATAAATAAATAAATAAAGCAAAAGAATGTTAATTCATGTAAAGCAATGGCACATAGAAAGTACCAAATAAATATAATTCGATTAGAAGCAGGAAAATTTTGTGGATCAGGTGACTTGGGTTCCTGTTTGTTTCCTCCATGAATGATATGGGACCTGAGGAAGAGAGTATCTGGCTTTAGCACCTTCTAACATCTAACTGCTCAGCACTCAACTGGTACCTAACAACTTGGTATTAGTGTGTCTGGTGAGCATAAACTAGATCTTTCTTGGTACTTGAGTACTCTGGTGCCTGTCTGTATGCTTTGGAAAAGGTCCCACCTCCCACCTCTTCTATTTCAGTTTCCTTTCTCTTAATCTTTCTGAAATAAAAAAAATGGTTAAGTCTGATGTTTTCCACCCTTTTTAATACCCTGTGCTACCCTTAAATTGTACTAAAGCATAGTGTAATACCAGGTTTCCTTCTGTATCTGATCGAAGGGCTCAGGAAGAAATATGTAATGAAGTCAGTGACGCAGCAGTATTAAGTACAGAAAAATAATGTTCATGGCCCATTGTCACTTGATGATTTTGTTTTGGGAAAGAAATCCTAGATGTTCTCTATTGATAATATATTTCTTGTAATTGTTGCAAACTGTGAGAAGCTGGCAACTGAAACTATAAAGGCAATAATTGTGATCCTGTGTATAGCATAGAATGGTGCCCTACCCTTTAAATAATGTTTGTTTATTTTGAGAGAGTGAGAGAGTGCATGTGATTGGGGGGAGGGGAGGAGAGAGAGAGAGAGAGAGAGAGAGAGAGAGAGAGAGAGAATGAGAATGAATGAATATGTCCCAGGCTTACAGCACAGAGCCCAACATGGGATTTGAGCTCATGAACTGTGAGGTCTTGACCTGAGCTGAAATGAGATTTTGACCTGAGCTTGACCAACACTTAACCAAATGAGTCATTCAGGAGCCCCTCCCACTCCTTTTAAGACTAGCAATAAATAGATCTTATCTTACCTTGAGGGGTAAATTAATACTATGTAGTGTTTTAAAAAAACAGTATAAATTATACTGCAAAAATATCAATTCTAATTTTTCTTCTTTTTAAAAGTTGATTTTGAGAGAAAGAGAGAGTGGGTGAGGGGTACAGAGAGAAAGAATCCCAAGCAGGCCGTGCACTGTTAGCCCCTATGTAGGGCTTAACTCACAAACTCCAAGATCATGACCTGCACCGAAACCAAGAGTCAGACGCTTAATCAACTGAACCATCCAGACTCCCCTCCATTCTAATTTTCAGGAAGAATCTATACTAGAGCTCATCAAGCATCTTAAAATTTAGAGATGTGTGTGCAGAATCACACACAGTGTGGCTTTCCCTTGTGCCCAGCTGACTTGCTTTCCTCCTAGTGTAATTGTGTGATTAAATGAGAAAAGTCAGGATGCTTGTTAAATTCTCAGCATTTATGCAAAGAAGATTTGAATTCCATGATATAAAAGATTGAATACTGTCTACTGATTTAAAGTACAGTGAATGAAAGCAATCTTCACAAAGACATTGTATATGATGATGGGTAGAAAACATGGACCCTTAGCTGAGAATGTACTAGTCTAGATTCACTTATTGATTTTAGTTTGGAATTTTTAATACTGCATAATATGTGACCACAGACTCAGTGGTTTCAAACAGTGTACTTTTCCTCACAGTTTCCTTGGCGAGGAGTCTGGCTGTGGCTCAGGGCCTCCGGAGGCTGCGGGAGGTGTTGACTGGCCTGCTTTCCCTTCTTGGGTTACTTTCTCTTCCTCTATTTAGCCGATGTGGTTGTCCACACTTGTTTGTGGTTCTAGGAATACCTCCTCCCTCCTCCCGTTTGTTCTAAGCTCCCAGAGGCCACTCACACGTCTGCTGACATTTGTTGTTAGCAAATGTGTGGAAAAATTATAATATACCTCTTTGAAATATAAAGGATTAAGTTACTTTTTTTTTTAATGTTTTTTATTTTTTTTTGAGAGAGAGAGCACAAGCAGGGGAGGGTCAAAGAGAGAGGGAGACACAGAATCTGAAGCAGACTCCAGGCTCTGAGCTGGCTGTCAGCACAGAGCCTGATGTGGGGCTCGAACCCACGAACCATGAGATCATGACGTGAGCCAAAGCCGGAAGCCAGACACTTAACCAACTGAGCCACCCAGGTGCCCCCTTAAGTTACTTCTAAGTTTAGGTTCATACTTCACGAAATCTTAAATCTAAAATTACTTGGATTTCCCAGCCTGTATAAATTGGGTGATTTTCTAAAATCCTAATAAGCATTTTTTAAGTTTTTATTTTTATTTATTTTGAGATAGTGAGAGAGAGAGAGAGCGAGGAAGCAGGGGAGGAAGGGACAGAGAGAGAGGAAGACAGAATCCCAAGCAGGCACCTTGCGATCAGTGCAGAGCCTGATGTGGGGCTCCAACTCACAAACCATGAGATTATGACCTGAACTGAAATCAAGCGTTGGACACTTAACTGACTTGGGAACACAGATGCCCCAGGATTTCTTTTTTAAATACATCTTTATATAGAATAGTAACATTTCTAATTAATGCCCCAGTTACCAAGTATTAATGCAGAAATGCACATAAGTAACGGAAAGCATCCATATAAAGTTTCTCCTCTTCCATGAACTGATTTAGGTGAATAGCTCTGACTTCTGTTTTTAAAGAGAAGGTGATCATAAAAGATTTCTTCACAATAGCTAAGTACTGGGTCCTAGGTAAGTGTAACTTTACAAAGGGGCTTCTCTCTCCTGCAAAGAGGTGCTCTCTTGATCTGCCCTTCCTACACCTACTAATTTCAGTTTGGAAGTACTGCTGATTACCTGATTTGTTTAGGATTTCTCTTGTGATACCTCTAGCACTAATTAATTTGCTAACACTAGGGGATTCTGGCCAGAGTAATTGTCTAATAATGCAGTGTTTTTCTTGCACTAACTATGCAAAAGGAATAGAGTTAATTATTTTCTTTGGTAAATTTCTTGTCCATTGCAAATATTTATTTTGTAGATTACATTGAAAATCAGTGAATGGAGAAATGGAATTTAAAAAGATGTGAATTTTCTTTTTAAATAATTAGATCCAATAGTCATAACATTACTTTTTAAAACTGTTGCAAAAGTGTCTAAATACTCCCATTTCTATAATTTTCCTGGAGCTGGATCTGCAGAACACAATCTGAGGAACACTGGTTTAATTGGTTTAGCTATTTAGGGTAACTAAATGGCTATTTTCAGTTTAAAAATGGCATTAAAATATATATTTTCACATTAAATTATTAAAAACAATTTTTAAAATACTTATTTTGAGTGAGAGACAGAGCACGAACTCAGGAGGAGCAGAGGAGGAAGACAGAGAATTTGAAGCAGGCTCCAGGCTTTGAGCTGTCAGCACAGAGCCTGATGTGAGGCTTGAACCATGAACCATGAGATCATGACCTGAGCTGAAGTCGGACACTTAACCAACTGAGCCACTCAGACTCCCCTCTATGCAGTCTCTTCTGAGTTATATAGCACTATGCACTGAATTCTCAACAGTTGTCTCAAGCCCTTGTGTAGTTTTTCCTGACTATTGAGATAAACTTGTTTCCTAAAAATCAGAATTATATATTTTAAGAACCTCTCGAAGGGTCCTTATTCAGTCCTCTTGTGGGTCACTTAAAACTAATGGAATTAAACAGCTCTTTTAATAAAGATGCTGCATTTCTCAGCTAATAGGTAGGATATTAAGCCGGTCACAGTGCTAGTATTGACAACGCGGGATAAACTTTTGCTCTACCTCCCAGAGTAGCAATCCCTTCTATGAGATTTTCAGCCCTTACTGATGAATTCCTTTCTAACATAACTTCACAGATGTTACACTAACATTTGTGGCTGTTTCTATGTAGTTTGAAAATCCTCTTCAAGAAAGAGAATGAGTAATTTAGCATTACAAAGACCATGATTCTAAGAAATATGCAGAACTTTTACCAATGGAAATTGTCCAACACCTTGGTCACCATTACAGTTAATTATTACAAAAATATTAACTAATATTGTATCTTATGTGCACATCTGGACAAGATGACCCTCATACATGAATGTTTTCATTTAATTTAATTTAATGCATTTGCAATTTGGCCAGAAATGTGGGTGAGAATTTAGAACCAGATGTCATTGTCTTATAAATTTCACATCTAAAAATAAAGCATTATTTTCTTTGTGAGCAGCTTTGGTTAGGGGTTGGGGAGGCCCTTTTATTAGAACTACATGGAGCAACAGGAAGGGAAAATATGTTTAAAGATTATATACGGATAAGGCACCAAAAACCTTTGCTGCATCATGTAATTTTTATGAAGCCAAGGTATTATCTCCAAATTAGGAGATCATTCCATTGACCTTACATGGTTCTGAAATGAATCTTTGTACTATTCTTTCTTTCTTGACCATCTTCACTTTAAATTAGATTGTGAATTGAGGACATGTATGCATACCTGATCTGATTACTTCTGAGCCAGCTCGACCTCCCCATGAATGCTATGGAACTGACATGGGCGTTATATTTAGTAGTGTGGGAGGAAGTCAGTGTGTTCCATGTGGCTTTGTGTCTACCTGCCTTTCTTTCTCTATACTTCTGTCACAATATTTATTCTTTTCCTGATGGATCAAGTGCCTCTAAGCTCTTCCTTGATTATCACATTCCTGCTTTTATGTCCCATCCATGATTTCAGACCTCCCACTCTCTTAAAAACAAAACAAAACCTCAAAGGAACTTTTGTTCCCCAAACTATTGACTAAACAGAGTCTTTCTGGAGATATCATTTAAAAGAGAGTTCATTAGCAGAGATAAATCTCTAATGTGTAGACCATATAAATGGAGACTATATATATATATATATATATATATATATATATACACACACACACACACACACACATAAATTTACATATACATATATACACATATGTATATATACATATATATGTATATATACGCATATACTTTATACTTGTATAAGTATAAAATATAGTTATATATACATATATTACATATACTTATATATGCACATATCTGTATATGTGCATATATAAGTATATGTAAAATATATACATATACACATATATGCATATTTGTAAGTTATAAATAAATATATATACATATATACCTACGTGTGTATGTACATGTACATATATCTATAAGAGAGAAAGAGCGTGGAGGAGCTGGGGATAGGGATGGAGAGAGAATATTAAGCAGGTTCCATGCTCAGTGTGGAGCCCTACCTACATGGGGCTCTATTCCATGTCCCTGGGATCATGACAAGAACCACAATCAAGACTTAGACCCTCAACCGACTGAGGCACCAAGGCACCGCAATGCAGTCCATATTTTCAAAGAGAGGATTTTCTTGTAGTTCTCTTCCACCATGTCATGCAACTGTCAAACATTATGTCAGAAGAAGAATGTCTGGACTACCTGCTTCTGAAAGTGTGCTTACCAATGTCCTGGTATAGAGTCAGGAAACAAGTTTTGAAAGAATGATTTCTTAGGGTTTTCTAACTTCAGATTCTGTCCCTTAAACATCAGATATTACTGTAAAAAAAAGTCATTGTTTTTGATGGCTATTAGTGGCATATATGCAGTGGCAATAAGATGAGCATGACTTGTAAAGAACTACTGTGGATATATTTGGTATTTTATAATTATAAAGTAAGAGTGCAATTTTATCGAATTACAGGTAGTAGAATACGAGTATAGTAGATTAAGAAGGGCAGACCTTTGGGATAAGAAGGACAAAGATGTTTTCAAGGACATGTACTTAAAGAATTGTAAAAAATAATTGAGTCGTACACTTAAAGAACTAAGTGATACAACTAACATTAGAGGAAAGTATGGTTTGATTTCTTTTTGCTCTGTCTTTTCTAGTTTGTTGTCATTCTGAATTGAAGGCTGAAAATTGGCTCCACATAAAACATAATACAAATTTATCAAAGGCAAGTACTCTGCAAAATTGTTGTTTAAAACAAAGAAACAAGGACCTCAAAACACTTATAGCAGATTATTCTTTGTTGTGTTTTACAAAGAAGGTTAGTCTAGCATTTTTTAAGAGACAGAACTGGAATTCCTCTTTATATCCAGTTAGGTACATTTCTGAATACTTTTCTCATGCATTTATCTGACGATGAGAGTGGTTCTGTTTCTGGCCTCCAAAATGTGGTAGGTTAAAATCAATGTTTTATCTTGTAAAGAAAACAATATCACAAGTTTGATAATGGATGAAAATTAGAAGGAGATTTTTGGAATCCTTAATTAATATTACATGCACATGTGTATTTCTTACCAATCTTCGGTCTCTCCTAACTTCAGATATAGCATGATAAAGCCTAAATTATTTTATTCTAATGTTATAATATTTGTTTATATTTCATAATTTATAGTATTTGGTAATAACCTGTAATAATGGCAAGTTAGAAAAATCAAATTAGAGAAATTTGAAAAAGACTATTAGAAGTCATTAACATGCACTTAGGGACAATAGTGTTATGGTGTGGAATTTTTGACCAAACCACTAATTTTTTCACACAATTTAGGGTACATTTCTCCAACTTGGCATTATTGACATTTTTTATAATGTCAGACCATTCTTTATAATGAGGGCTTGTCCTGTGTATCGTAGGGTATTTAGTAGCATCTTTGGTCTCTATCTCTTAGAAACCAGTAGCAACCTGTTTCTAAGTCCGGACAATAAAAAATGTCTCCAGACATTGTGAAATGTCTCCTGAGGTGCAGAATCACCCCTGGTTGAGAACCACTGATCAAACTGAAATCTGTACAATAAATTGGCCCATGAAATGTATTTCTGTTGCCAGTGCTGTCTATTTCTGGCTCAGTTTCACAATGCTTATGTGGTGTTTGCATTTTGCTAACGTTTTGTCACATCAGTGAGTTTTATTCATCAAGCCCTGATAATAAGTATGCTATTAAAAGAGGTAAATTGTCTAGTTCAAAATATTTTCTAAATTAAGCTGTTAAATTTAGTGCTTGGTGAAGCAGGAAGTGTAATTATTTAACATATAGTCAAATGTACAGGGGTACAATTCCCCTGTTCCTGGAGATCTGTGAATTTCCTGAAGGAAAATGTTGCAGTGAAACATGTCTTGACCAGAAGCGTGCTGGTGTCTGCTCTTTCCTGCTGGGTTTGGAGCGGAAATGAGACAATCCATCCTGTCCTTGTGCACACTGCATGAAATGCTTTGTAGATACCAGAAATGCTGGATCGTTGCCAGGGTGGCCTGTGGGCAAACTGTAATTAACATGGACACACACACTCTTGTTAGGGGTATTTGTTTCACCTGGGAAAGATGCGGAGAAAACTAATGAAGGCTTTCTTGGCTGAAAGTGCTCTGTTTTTTTCAGAGGGGAACAATTAATAGAGACCTGAAAACAATAGGAACACTACTGGGACAAACTCACAGTACTACTCAACTTCATTGTACGTGTGTTGTATAGTGTTCTCTCTTACACGTGGCTTTGAAATTGTATAGGGGTGTTCTGATCACATACCAAAACTATCTTGATGACTATGAAAAAAATACCAGGTGTTTCTGCTCATCTGCTTCTGTAAGTGGAGAGCAATTATGTGCAGGCTTGTTGTCTTTTAGGCCAGTGCACTTACAAGAATGACAGCAAAGCGGTGTAGCATCGAAACACTAATCCCAATGAGCGCTGGCTACCTTGGTGAGGAGCGAATGCTATTATATCAGGGAAAGTGGAAACCGAGAATGGTCCAAGATAATCTTTTTCCTTGATTTGGTCAAAAAAGTAATTTCTCTGCTTCTGCTGCTTCTGGCTGCAAAGTAATAATACAATATTTTACCTTTTTAACTTGAATGACTTATGTGGGGCTCTCAAAGTATTTCAAATCCATTGTACTGATTGACTTAGGAGAGTCTAGAAAGATCCATTTTTATGTGATTAGTATCTCCTTTTTATATTGTCCTAAGATACCTCTCTTGTACATACCATTTTATTAACAAAAATAAAAATATATTGTACTCCCATTATATGGAAAATGTAGTACATTTCCACATATTTTTCTCCCCTTTTTGGGAGTACTCATTATTCATATATGAGCAAAATAATCACACCTTTCCTTTTCTGTACTACAGACAAATATGGTGAAACGTGTTCTATTCCTTCTAGCATTTTACTTCAGCTCAGCTCTTCCTTTCGTTTATCCTCGTGTTGGGTTTGATTTGGACTGTTTTGGTTTCTGCGTATTGTCCAGCCTAATTGTTAATAATGCTCTTTCACTCTCAGAAGTGTCCAGTTGTAAGTGGCAAATTACATGGGTACCCTGTGCTCAGGCTATTTCACCAGTAGATCTTAGTGTGTAATCCCATTTATGGTGTCATTGCTAGGAAATTTAGAATATATATTAATATTGTATAAATGTGATATATAGTAGGGATATTTGGCTATATGTAAACTTCAAAACATATGTCTGGACTGTAGATATGGTCTAAAACACACACTGATCAAGAAATACTTTGTCTAGCTTATTTGTATTCAAGATGCATCCTTTCCTTTCAAAACATTAAGATGTGAGATATTTACTATTTATTCTATAGTAGCAGTTTAAAGTTTTTAAGCACCTATGAATTACCAAGTTTTGCAAATCATTAATGTAAGGAATGATACTAATTTGTGTATTACTTGTGAGACTACCTTTAAAAAATTTTTTTAATGTTTTATTTATTTTTGAGACAGAGAGAGAGAGAGTGAGCAAGCGAATGAATGAATGAGTGAGCAGGGGAGGGGCAGAGAGGGAGACACAGAATCTGAAGCAGGCTCCAGGCTCTGAGCTGTTAGCACAGAGCCTGATGCAGGGCTCGAAACCACAAACTGTGGGATTATGACCTGAGTCAAAGCTGGACGCTTAAACAGCTGAGCCACCCAGGTTTCCTGAGACTGCTTTTAAATTCCTGCATGGGACACTGTCATTGGTTGATTTAGATTTGCCCCAAATTCATGTGTTGAAGTTTGAGCCCCCCATAATCTCAGAACGTGACCTTACTTGGATATAGGATCTTTGCTGATGTCATTAGTTAAAATGTCATAATAGGAGGGTGGCCTAATCCAGTATGACAGGTATTCTTGTAAAAGGAGGAAATCTGCACCCCAGGACACACATAGGGACAAAGCCATGTGAAGACTGACGTTATGCTACCACAGACCAAGGAGCTACCAGGAGCTAGAAAGGGGCGTGGAACAGAGCCTTCCCTCCCACCTTCAAAGAGAATATGGCCCTGCTCACTCCTTGATCTTTTCGTTCCAGTCCGCGGGCTGTGATCCAATACGTTTCTCTTGTTTCGAGCCACCCAGTTTGTGACACCTTGTTGAGGCAGCCGCGGTGCACTCCTGCCTACATCCCCACACTGAGCTGCTCTGGAGGGATGTTTATGACATTGCATTCAGTTATTTAAGGCCAGGTGTATACTTGTCATCATATGCCACAATTGCTGCAATAGTTTCATTCCAAACAGAGCATGATTAAAAGTAATTTCCTTTGAACATTTAGCTGTAGACGCTTTCTCTATTTATACTTCCAGACAAATGATCTTTTACTGGGTGTGTGTGCTCATACCCTACATATACTCACCCTTAGCTTGGTTTTCTTGTGGATAGTTTTTCCTCTTAGAAGAAAATCTAGGTTTATAAACCTGATATTCCCAAAGATAAGGTGCAGTATATTTAAGCTCAAGGAAAAAATTTCACAGTCATATAAAGCATAGTCCTATAGAACCTATGCAGTGGGGAAGACTCATGCAGCACCCACCTGACTAGAATGAAGATAGGTGCAATGTAGCTTGTCCTCTAGGCCTTAAAGACACACATTCCAGGTAATTTCATGCAGCTCCCACAGTTCATGTTGGGGGATTCTAGTACTCTCTTACAAAGAGACACTTGGGTCTAATATTTTGTCCTGTTCTCCTCTCTGGCGTGATACCAATGGATCTATTCCAGGTTTGGAAAAATGTGTGATGGGTAAATAGGATGATTCTTGCCGGATAGACTTTTCAAGAAATAAAGAAAACCCTTAGGCTTTTAAAGATTTGTTTAATGGGGGGGAGGGGAGGAGGGGAAGGGGGCCAATTTCTAAAGTATTTTTTCTTCTTCTAAAAGAAGATCATTTGATAATGCTACCTTCTACTTGGAGATATTTGAAATTAGAATAGTATGAATTTTTAACATGTATGTTTTAAGGAAGCTAATGATGTGAATATAAATACAAATGGGCGGCTACAACCAGCGTATTAAGTACACAATTTCCCCGAGGTTACACTCCCACAATGTAGTCTTACAGAATCACAGGTCAGGCTCACTGTGAGCTGTTCGTGCTGGGACTGTATTCACCTTCTTGAAGAAAAAAGTTTTTACGGTGAACATTCTGGACACCTACACCTCCCTAAAATGGATAAAAATCACGTGTAGGCTGAATCAATACTGTGTGTATTCTTCAGGACTTGGACAGTGTTTTCACCCTGGTCTCCCTGGATAAGATGCTTGATAGTGTTTTTAACACTCATGGCTCCTCTTCCCACAAATTAATACTCAGTATTTCATTGTCTGGAATTATATGTAATAAGTCTCCTCACTATTCATTTGTTTTTATTGCTTTGTTTCATGCTTCTTTTCACCAGTGTGTTGAGTCTTTTGTAATTTTGGCTTTTGTGTGAGGCTTGGGTCCATGAGAACAGTGTGTAATGTCTCCTTGTAAAATACATTCACATGCTCTGGGTGGGCTCACTGTGTTGTTGCGACATTCAGATGCGGTAACGTGTATGTGGATGCCTGGAAAACTCTGGAGTGCAATATTGACAAGTGAGGTCAGGCTGTTCACTTTCCTCACTAAGTGACAATGTTGGGTTTGTGGAATGTTATAGTCACCACTAAGGTTGGTGGTTGGGCTCTATTTCGGTATCTAGCTTTTTCTTGGGCTTGAAATGCAGTTTAGACAGCAGTATTTGTATGCTATGATTCTAAAATTGTCACTGTTACAATCATATCTTGATTTATCATTCTAGTATTTTAGTGGCTAAAATTCTGGCGGGTGGATTAGGGGAAAGTAAATCATAAATATTATTCATGATAATATATACTACTAATAAAATAATTTGATGTATGTTATCCTATGTATGTGTATCCATATAATACATATGTATATACTATATATATATATGTAACATACATACTCATTAATAATATTAATGAAGGGGCACCTGGGTGATTCAGTCAGGTAAGAGTCCGATTTTGAGTCAGGTCATGATCTCAAGTCTCGTGAGTTCAAGCCCCATGTCGGACTCTGTGCTGACAGCTTAGAGCCTGGAGCCTACTTCAAATTCTGTGTTTCTGTCTCCTTGTTTCTCTCTTCCCCTCCCCCATTAGCATGCATGTGTATGCTCTTGCTCTCTCTCTCTCTCAAAAATAAATCTAAAATTTAAAAAAATTATGAAGTAACTTAATAAACATTTTCCCTGAAGAAACAAAGCCAATAGAATAAGTTCATACATTAGATATTTTCTAGGATAGTTAAAACAGTATTTAATATTTATTAACCATTTACATCTACTATCTTAAAGCTTTATTTTATTTTTATTAAAATGTTTTTTCTAAACTATTTTAGGTTTATGAGTATTTTGATTGTAATTAGGAAAAATATTCCAGAAGATTTTCCCTAAAGTGTGCATAATAGTTCCATTTCTCTTCCAAAGAAATAATGAGGTGTTAGGGCCATACCCACGTTGGCCATTGTCCTGGAAGCCCTTAGAAAGATGTTCATTGCACGTATGACATCTGTGCGGCCACGCAGAGATAAGACCTCTCACGAGTCAGTTCCTTGCCCAGGCCTGAAAATGCAGACACATCACTTCTCTGGCTGAGAAATCAGGGCATGAATAGAAATAAACTTGCTGATGACCCATTTTTCTTAGGGTAAATGTTAGATGTTACACAGGGAAAATTAAATAAGTCAATACAAAGTTCCTTTGCACAGAGAGAAAAGTGTTTCCTCAGTCACATTATAAAAGACAAAAAGTGATTGAGTAAGAAATGCCCGATTAGGAATTGCTCAGAAAAGTCACCCAAGAAACACTAATGAAGTCTTTGGATATATGTTTAGTTTGTGTAACAGATACACATAGATATGCAGACTAAGTGAAATAATAACTCTTTAATTTTAAGACATGATTCTGGTTAAAATAATTGAGCAAACTAAATACCTCAGTTTTAGCAAACTTAATATTTATGTGGTTCATACACATTTTAGAGCTTTTTCTCTCATCATTTTGCATCTTTGAAACAATCTGTGAACAATCAGAATTAATTCTGAATTTAAGAGTGTTTTGAAAATCTCAAGGGAGATGTATAATGTTTACTCTAAATAGACCTTTTGAATAACAAGTATTCTTTTTACAGAGACTTCTGCATAATTTTCCACATTTATACCAAGAATCGATGACTTCTGGTCTAAAGAGTAAGGTGAGAAGCAGTTTAGTATATATTTCAAAAATAAAGCTAGTACTTACCAGGAGACTAATGACTGATTTCTCTCTTCTTTGAGAAGCAAATCAGAGGAAATGGTTCAAACAGTCACCTGCACAGATAACTTCAAACACAAATACAGACATGTAATTGAAGCCCCGAACCGTCTCTGGGGAGACTGATCAAGAGCCTAGAGGCAATGCCTGTGAAATAAGGCCAGGGTTTTGATCAAGGTTTACTTTATAAAATTACTTCTCATATGTGCAGTGAAACTTAGGTGGGTGATAACTCAATTATGTTGTTTGAGATTTAGGTAAAGAGATCATGATTAACCATGACCCAAGATTTTTGTGAGATTTTTAATTATAGATTGTGTGTCTGTGCATGTGTGCGTGTGTGTGTGTATGTGTGAGAGTGAGAGAGAGTGAGCGAGTGAGAGGGGGGAGAGAGAGAGGTAGAGGTGGAGAGACGGATGGAGAATGAATGAGGGAATGTTCGGCCTGAGGTGAGGAGTTTAGTATCTTGAGGTACTCTCAATTTCTATGAAATTTTCAACTTGTCAAATTGAGACATCTCTTGTGAGAAAGGCCTGTTGTGAGAAAGGCAACAAAATGCAAATGTTCCTCTAGTGAAATTTACTATTTAGAAAAAGGAAAAAAAATTCCCCAGGATAAATTTTTACCCATACTAGCTCCTCTGAACTGTATGCCAGAGAAATGGGTAAAAGCAAGGTGTCCACATACTTATATGGGGAAAAAAAAGATTTTGAGATTGTGGATTCTTGGATATAAATGTTCTGTGCCTATTTAAGAACATCAATAACATTTTAAATAGCATTGCCTCTTGATGTTTTGACCATCAGCTGTTTGGGAGAAATAATTTATTAGCACTAACCATAATTGGTAACATGTATTACGTGCTAGGTGCCGGGCAGTATGCTAATATTTTACTTATTTTATTTAATTCTGACCTTCGCCTTCTAGAGTAGGGATAGACATTATGTCCTATAAGTGAAGAAGAAGAAGCTGAGGTCTTGGGGGCAGTCAAATGTCCTCTTCGGGACGACATAGATCCTAATAGTGGGACAGGGATACACCTGCGATCTGATTCCATACTTGCTCTCAGCGACATTATATTGTCTTCCCAGGTGGAACTGCTCAGGCACCAAGATTTAAAATAGAATTCAAGGTAAGGATGACCTTATTTGGGACATGAAATATTACCGTTTATTAATATCTCAACATTATTATATATTAACAACTATGATACAATTATTAGTTATACTGATACATAGTTATAATAATATTAATGTATGATTAATACTAATATACAGTTACTATTAATATATAATTAATATATAATATTAATATTATTAGGAAGTCTATAGGTCTTCTCTAAACCAGTGATTTTTTAAATGGAAGACATTTAAACTGCTGTTTCTCTGGATAAATTAATGACTCTCTTAACTCCTGCTTCTTAGATATGAGTCCCCCAAAGAATACATAAAGTATTAATGGAATAAACATTTTTCCAGAATAATACATGTGAAAGAAATCTTCAAAGTAAAATAGGCAAATGAATATCAAAGAAGCTTCTTTTAGAATGTAATCCTATGAGAGCAGTCTTGAAAGATTAGAAATGATTCTCTTTACGATTATGAATTTGAAGCAGCTGGAATTAATTCAGTCATGAGCAGCATAACTGGGGATCGTTTCTGTAAGTGAGGGATATAGAAAGTTAAAAGACTGATCGCTTGGTACTGAGGTCACCTGCTTCATAACAGACTAAAATAGAAGAGAACAAGTGTTAAGAATTCATTCTGCCTTCCCAATGCTTTTGTAGCTTTATTTTTAGAGCTGTGCTAACAGCAGGCTGGAGCATCGTTTGCCCCGATGTGCCTGCTTAGTCCAACTCGCTCTTCCTCTTGCGGGCTGTGCCTCCCCTGACAGGTGTGAGGGACTTGCTGGTTGTCACAAGCCAGTCACCTGGGTCAGCCACCCTGAGGTAGTTTGCTTCGTCAGCCCACTGAGCTCATGAGAGAGGTGATTTTTCTGTTGCTGGTTAACGTATTATTTCTGAAGTCGAAGGCGATCAGAGTGGAAGGTATCGCCTAGGTGGTGGTGCAGGAGTGGTTACAAAGTAGTTAACAAAGAGTGGGTTAAAGTGCTATAATGGACTGATTCATAAGGAGAGGATGAAAAAGAATATTTTGGGGTCTCCCTTATATAACCCAGTCTATCATACGTGTCCCGTGCCACACCAACATACCGTGTGCGTGCGTGTGTGTGTGTGAGAGATAAAAGCACAGCCCTTTTTTTCTTATTAAAATTGTGCACATATGTAAGCATAGCAACTCTTATTTAGAGATTTATCCAGAGTATGCTATTTCCTCAAGACAAAAGTAAAAGTAGCAATTTAAAAGGTATTGTTTAGAGCCACAATTTCAAGTACTTAAAAATTTGAAACCCAGGAGAAAAAAGTAAGCAGAAGAGGTCTTAGTAACTCTTTCGAGCAAGGTCAGCAGTCATGTTGTTCATTGGAATTAGGAGAGATAAGGTGTTTTTATAGGATGGATACACACATGAGTCGCTTGGGAAGTCTTCAGAAATTAGCAGCGGTCAGGTCCTACCCTAGAGACTATGATAATTGGTTTGGCATTGGTATTTTTAAAAAAATATATCCCCAGGTGGTTTTATTGTGTAGCCATGGCTGAAAACCACTGAGTTAGAGAACTCAACAACACTTGGTTCTGCTTTTGCCGATATATAGCTTATCTGGGGTTCCACGGTCCACTTCTTCAAATGTCATTTTCTTGCTTTAAGAGCAATTAGAAGAAGTAACATCTTTTAAACACTGGTAAGCTATATAAGGTACATTCGGAAGTATGTGCATCCAATTGTATTTGATTTGCATAACTTGCAGAAAGTAACATTTTAAAGTATACTTGTATTATTCATTTAAGAAGTCACATGGCTTTCCTTAACCAATAAGGAACACATGAGAATCAATCAAATATTTATTTAATATCTACTATGTTGGAGACTGATGGAGAGACTAAGGGATTTGCCATCTTATTTGTTCTCAAGGAATTTACGTGTAGTCAGGAGGAACTAATAGGTAGAGTTTGAGAAATAATTAATACCCCAGAGCTCTTTGCACTTCTCAGCAACGTACAACAATGTTACCGTGTATACAGGAAGAGTGGCATCTCTGGGCACATGTGGTCATGGAGACTTTACTGCAGGTGTTTTGCTTTAAAAGTTAACCAGATTGTCAGTTGCAATCCTCCCCATCACAGCATTTCTCTTAAAATTTCAGTTTCTGTGAAGTTTTGTTGGTAGCTTACAAGCGCTAAGATTAGATCTCTAACTCTGACTTGCTTAGGTTTTCCCCTGCAGATACATTTTCTTCATTGAATCATGTTGTCTCGGGACCATCCTTAATTAGCTGATTACTTCTTGTGTTTATACCTTCTTGCTCCTTGACAATGATGTGTTTGTCTTGAAACAGGGTAGCTTTTGAGATGGCCTTAACAGAATGAACAGACTGTAGGTTCAGGAAGAGTACTTTGAATCTTCCCACTTCAGGTTGGTGGGAGGAGCTTAGTAAACAAAGGTAGAGAGTATACCTGATTGAAAGAGGAAATTACTGCAGCAGTGATCCTGCTCACATAACTCATCTTCCGTGTGCCCGGCCTGCTGAGTGCTTTTTTGCTATTATCTCATGTTTACAGCTTCTCTTAGGTATTAGTTACATTTATTTATTTATTTATTTTTAAATGTGCACTTAATTTTGAGAGAGAGACAGAGCATGAATGGGGGAGGGGCAGAGAGACAGAGGGAGACATGGAATTTGAAGCAGACTCCAGGATCTGAGCTGTCAGCACAGAGCCTGATGCGGGGCATGAACTCACAGACAACAAAATCGTGTCCTGATCTGAATTCAGTTGCTAAACTGACTGAGCCCCTAGTTACTTTTATTTAGTAAAAAAGTGAGATCCAAAGAATTTACAATATGCTTTAGTAAGTCATCAAGTCATAATTCCAAGCAGTATGTAAGCCATGATATCAAAAGCAAGGTTCTCTACACTCTGCTGTGGTGCCTGGTGTAAAGGAATAATGGGAAGAGACAACAGGAAAGTTTATATATATATAAAAAAAAAGACTGGTTCCAAAGTATGAATTTCATCCTGATTGAAGTGGGGAGCCATTAAGGATTTTTTAAGGGAGAGTATATTTTAGATATTTTTGGAACATTCATATGGCAGAGATGTATAGATTTTATCAGTTCAGTAAAAATGCTTATCCATTAAAAAACTATTTATTGAATATACTTCGTATTCTACACAGTAGCTAGTCCCTGGGTATAGAGGTGTGTTAATGAGTTTTTGTAATCTAAAATTCTCACACTTAGGAGATAAAGAGAATAAAGATTCAGAATCTGCCCTTTACATACCTTGTTGAACCAGCCTTTTTGGTAATTGTTTTATCAAACTCAGGTCCTTGGACCCAGCATCAGTAGAAACAAGGCTAGACCCCCATTGTACAAACACAGCCAAGGCTTTTTGGAGGGGAACAGCTAGAGCTAAAGGCATGTCCACTCATGGCTGGAGTGTCAGACTGGGTCTTGGAACAATATTTTAAAAGGGCTGAGGCAGCTAATGGGTGATGTTTAAACATGTAGGGGTGGGAAGTACAGAAGTTGGGTGTGCTGGTGCAGTTGACAGAACATGCTTCTTCATATATCCTAGGTTTTATTTGCATGTTCATCTTCACGTCCGGGTGTGACTTTTAGCATATGAGGGAAACAGTTGGTCAAAATTCAGAACTGGGCTCCATTTTGGCACAGAGTGGTTTGGTGTGGTCCTCACCATTCTTTGTAGTAAGCATTCTCCTTCTACATTCCTGCAAGATCTGCTATTCCAGAGGTATAGAGTTTTAGCCTTTTTTTTTTGACCTTATGAAGGCAGCCAAAGATTGCTAGATTTTGCAGTCATTGTTGAAGGGACCCAAGTCCAGCCCCTGCTCTGTCTCAGTTGGGTCCTTACTAGTGTTTTCATATGCCCAGATGAGACAATGATGGATTCTAGGGTAAGAATGCTGCCCAGGGGTCCCCAACGTTTTAGCAGTGGCCTAGATGATTTCAGTGTAAGCGGCTGAAGAAATGGATGTAAGGATGGAAAGG
Organism: Suricata suricatta; assembly: GCF_006229205.1. Taxonomy (NCBI): domain Eukaryota; kingdom Metazoa; phylum Chordata; class Mammalia; order Carnivora; family Herpestidae; genus Suricata; species Suricata suricatta. Next base: position 69,813,266 of record NC_043701.1, on the reverse strand, counting down.
AGAAATAATAAGAAGATTGGGCAGAATCTAGTTACATGAAAAATATGAGAAAAGAAGGAAGAGTCAGAGATACTACCAGAAGTGTTGGTCTGAATGACATTTTAAAATTTCCCATCCACTCTCCTAAAGCTGCCAACATGGAAAAGGAGTGAGCATTTAAAATATTTTCTTGCCATCTACTTTTTGTCTGTATTCTTTGAACTTTTATGTTTTACCTCATATAAACTTTTTAAAAGTAGTTCTGTCACCATGAGTTAATATGTTGCATGCTGTGATATTCTAGTGATTCAAATGCTAATTTTTAGTTGAAGTGTGGAAATCAGTTCATTTCATTGTACATATCATTCTTTTTATGAAATTTTTGATATGTAGGACTGTGAAAGATACCACTGTTGGTATGTTTCTTTATGGCTGTAAAGAGAATTCACATTTTGAGAGGTTATATAAGAGGGAATATATCAAGCAAGGGAAAAACAAATTATGTTTTAAAATGGTATTATTCTTCTTTGTGGCAAAAGCCTAATGATTCACTAAATTTGATCAATATGTTTTTTGAACTTGCTTGATGGCTGACACTCTTACAGAAAAACTACCTACCATTAAGTGCAGTATTATGGCACAGAGTAAAACTGACCTCAGCAAGCGTTAGACTCTCTTGCTGGGCTTTCTTATTACCATGCTCTGACACAGTCTGTGTCCTTGAGCTCTGACGGAGCAGAGAATAGGGCCATCAAGTTGTTTTCAAGGTATCTTCAAAGCCTTATGGGCACCACATGTTAAGGTTTAGACATGGAATCTCTTGTTCATGGTAATTATTGCTGTTTCTCCATTCTATATCAGTGCTGTTATTATTAATAAATTATATTTAGATATATGTACTTTATTTTTTGTTAATAGGAATCCTCATTCAAAAAATTTAGCCACCTGTGACAACATGGATGGATTCTGAGGGTATTATCAGTAAAATGTCAGGCAGAGAATGATAAATACTATATGATTTCACCGATGTGTTGGATATACAAAACAAAGCAGATGGAAGCACAAAACAAAACTCATGCATATGGAGAACAGAGTGGTGGTTGCCAGGGAGAAAGTTGGGTGTGTGTGTGTGGGGTGAAATACATGTAGGATTCAGGCTGTACGGACTTCCAGTTGTGAAATGAATAAGTCATGGGGGTGTGTTGTGCTGCAGTATAGTGACTAGTTGGTGGGATTGTAGTATATATTTGAAGTTTGCTAGGAGAGCGGATTTTAAAAATCCTCATGAAAAAGAAAAAATTCTTTTTTGGTACTTTGTATGGTGATGGATGATGAGTCGATTTATTGTGGTGATCATTTCACAGTGCCTGCAGATGTGGAATGATTACATTGTATACCTGAAACTAACATAGTGTTCTATGTTAAGTCAATTATATATCAATGACGAACAATTTAGCAAGCTTTGCTCTTCATCATTTTTGTGGTCACTGTGCAGATAATTAAGAAAATGTAGTTAATAAGTGTGTTAGAACATTAGCAATCTTTCAATAGTTGGGGGACACAGGAAGTAAACATTTTATAGAGGGACAGAACTTTTGAGACATGTGTGCACAATTATTTTAGCTATCTAGTGATAGGAAAAACTCTATCTAAAATAAAGTTCATCAAATATGGATATCACACCCATTTCCCATTGCTTCTTTGGATTTCAAATATATTTTCAGAGCTCTGGCAACGTGAGCTCACACTGCCTAGGTGGCAGGCTGATCTGTCAGAAAATACTGGGACAAAGAGTTGAAGACAACTGTCAGGCAGCTGTTGGTTAAGCTAGGCTGGAGTTCTGTGTCTTTGCCAATCACATTCTTCAGTTGGAAAGAAGATATTTACTATTAACAGATCTGCCCTATTGACTTGTTTGTAATACTTTTCAGAGGGGCTGTAAATAGTATGTTTGATTATTGAGATTAGTTTTTTATATATGTGGGCTTCTCATTTGAAATTACTTAGCTATAACTGTTGGTTCATTGAATTTAAAAATAATAATTACCTGGATAAAGTTGAAAAGAAAATAAAAAGTGTAAAAGTAACAAAGGAGTGAGTAAAAAAAAAAAACAAAACCAAAAAGTTCCCAAGATTCAAATAGATGAGGATGAATTTATAGAAAAAAAGCAGCTCATTGAACATCAAAACTATGATTTCCAAGCCAGGTCTTCTCCAAAGTGAGAAAAAAAAATTAAGACTTTATTTTTTAGAGTAGTTTTAGGTTCACAGCAAAATCGAGAGGAAGTAGTACAAGATTTCCCATATACCCTGTACCTTGACACATGTACTGACGCCCCCATTAGTGATATCATTTTCCTTTTAATTATAGCACAAGAATCCAAACTGTGAACCTAAATGTGAAGAGAATTGAGAATATGATGCTCTTTGATGGTAGGTTGGGGAATGTCTTCCAACAAACGGAATTCAAACTGTAATCCCCATATTTGAAAAATAGTTCCAATTGCACAGATGTGATAATTTGTGTTGTACAAATACAGAAGTACAAATGAGCCATGTCCTTTGGGATCCCCTTCTGAATTCTACTGACAGCATCGCTACTGGACCACTCAGCTGCAGTATGAATTCCCAGACTTTGTCCTTCTTTTCCTATTGGTCAGCTCCTGGAGTTTTATTCAGTTGCTTTTGTTTTTGTTTTTGTATTGGCCAGGAATGTTGCTCTGCTTTTATTTAGAAATGAAGTAGTTTCCCTGGCTTTAGAAGTAAAATTCTGTTTGCACAAATTGGACTTCTTTTATATCCTAATTGGTATGTTGATTTTAAACCTTAACTTTATGTCTTTTTAAAAACTATTCTGATAAATTTTTGTACATTTAATAAACACATTTTAAAATGTATTAATGTTCTGTTATTTTCATGTTGTGATTATCTTAATTAGTCATGCATCTTCACTTTTTATTTTTAAACTTTTAAATTTTTATTTTTTTTAATTTTTTGAGAGACTGCATGAGTAGGAGAAGGGCAGAAGGAGAGAGAGAGACTCTAAAGCAGACTCCATGCCCAGCATAGAGCCCAACATGGGGCTTGATCTCATGAACCATGAGATCATGACCTGCACTGAAATCAAGAGTCAGATGTTTAACTGCTTAAGCAACTGATCCTCAGGCATCCCCATCTTCACTTTTAAATCTAAAGCACTTCTTGTCTTTCAAGATATTGAAACTTATGCTTTTGACCAAAATTTATGTTTAAAACCCCCAAGAACAGGGACTGAAATGATTAACCAGATAGTTTTTTAAAAAGTTAAAAAGAGTATCAATTTTTTTGCTAACTTTCCCATTTTACCTTAAAATATTTATTATAATACCAATAAAATTTTATGTAACCACTTTTGAAACACTCCAGCTCAATGGGAGTAATTCTCAAAATGAGCTAACTCAGGAAAGTATCTGGGATGATGTGGATTCTATTTAAATCTATACTCACTGCCCCCAAGTAAATATAGATTTAGTACTTGAATGACAGCAACAGATGCTGAAACCGAATACTAAATTCTCGGTGTCCTGATGGGTCATACTTGGCAAATCACTGCTCTCACTACACTTCCCTGATCCAGCAGATATCATTTCTGTTGACCACAGACGGGAATACATGAATCTGTCTCATGGTTTTCTTTTCTGCTGCATAAAGTTCCTATTCACCCAGGACGTGAAAAACGAGTTAGTTTTAAAAGTTATCTTGTCATGCCAAATGTTGAGTTAAAGAATGTGGCTTTAAGTAATTTTTCTGTCATGCATACAAAACTATTTGCAAGAAATATAAACTTTATTTATTCCTCCACAGTTAAATTTTACATTCGAGCCTTATGAATGATCATAGGAAGTATAAGCTTACATTTCCACTTAGAACTGACCTCAGTCAATTATAAGGATTCTCCCCTAATCCATTTGAACAAGGGGTGGCAATTAAGCTTCCAGGCTTTGGAAATGAAGGTTCACATAATATTCTTTGAAAGGGAGTTAATCTGTTTTTACCCTAGTCCCCACTGTCGATCCTTAGATATGCATGTTCCTGCACATGACAGTCTGTGTCGTCCTCATTGCACCATGAGGTTCCTTCAGGTCACTGGCCACTATCAGCCTCTTCCTTGTCTCTTTTGGCCTGAGTTTCAAGAACTTACTGAGAACTCCCATCCAAGAATTTGACTCTTTGGTCCGTGTACTCTGGTATCCTCCTTTGACTACTGACTTAGTATAGGGATTAGAGGTGAGGAGCAGAGCAAGGGAGAAGAAAGTGAGTGCTCAGTTAACAGCTCTAGATGTTATCCCTTCACATGAAAACTATTCAGCACTTATATTCCTAATATATTTTGTCATAAAGCTTCCACATTTCCATTGTTGCTACGTCTGGCAAGGTGTTTGATTGGACTAGGGTTATATTTGAAGCTCGAACAATTTTAGGAAGTCTAGAAATCTTAGCAAAGTACTCTTTTTTTCCACCTGTGATTTTAAAAAGTTTTTCATTCAAGGTAATGGAATAATAAACCACTGTCAGCCTTGAAAGGGAATCAAGGGGGACACTGGGATTGTTTCCCTAGCATTTATTCGGTGTTCCTCCCACTATATGGTATCGATATAGTTCTAATTCCAAGCTAATCAGTGCAGTCCCATTCCTCCTGATGGTGTTGGGAATGACATGCAAGTTGGTTTAGAAGGATGTCTAGGATTGTTTTTCAATAGGTAGGGAAAAGAATGTTTATCTTCAATTTGGAGGATACATGTGAAGTTGGGGATTGTTACATGATTTTGCTACCCTATGGGAAACCATCATGACATGATAGAGGGAAGAAGGCAGTGTGAAAATCACTGCAGAGAAAGAGAACAGAGTCCTTATTAAAGCACACTTGAAGTCCATATTATCTTTAGATGTTTTTAACAAGTAAGCTAAAAATAACTCTATTAAATGAGTTAGAAATTGGCATTTTCTGTTTCTTGCTAACAAAAACATTCCTGCTTGTGCAAAGGTATACTTGTGGGCAATTCTTAAACATGTTGTCTTTAAGACCTTACTCAAATCAAGGTCTGGTCATCATCTGTCTATCTTGCCTTGAGTATCACCAAGAATGTACTTAACAAGTTCACAACTAGAACACTTTCCACCCTACCCTTTCTTGTTCAAACTGGTCTTCATTTTCTCTTGGCTGACTGTATCACCCATCCAGTGTTCTAAACTACGAAACCTAGACTCACCTCAGAACCTCCTATTTTTAATGCTCTTCTGTACCCCTCACATTCAGAATCAATGGGTTACCAAATCTTTTTCTTACACCATTTTCTGTCGCCATTGACACTGATTAGAGGAAGCCTTTTCCACCTCTTATGGAGCTTTGTCATTAAAAACAATAATCTGTTCACATTGTGGTCTCCAAATCACACATTCTATCCTCTACATTGCTGTCCAGTATTTTTATCAACAAAAAAGCAAAGACAAATGTGTGACCTTGCTCCTTCTTTATTTGAAAAATTTCAGTGGATTGCATTGCTTACAGGATCAAGTTCAACTCATTGGCCTCAACCTAGTTTTTAAGATCGAAAGATCTTCATTCTGGTCTTACTTCATCATTAAAAAAAATGGAACAATATTAATGAAGCCATAAATGTATTGTGAGGGTAATAGGGTGTGAGTGGGACATGGCAGGCTCTGGATTGAGTGGTGATTGCTATTACACAGTAAAAAATAGTAGCTACTGCTGAACAGCTGGCTCCGTGAGTTTGCATATGCTGTTCCTTTGCCTGCCCAGCCCTTTTGTGCATTTTTCCTTGTCTTTTGTAGTCCAGCTGATTCTTTCCCTCTGTGATTCTTTTACAGCTCCTTCTGTTAGATAAGTTGCATTTTGTTAATAACTTTCAGAGCATCTATCATAATGTATTGCCATATACTTTATAAAAAGATAAAAAATTTAAAAAATATCAACTACTTCAACAATGGAGCCACCCAGGCGCCCAAGTTTTTTGAAAACAGAAACTAACCCTTGTCCACCTTCTAAAATTACAGCTCTACTCTGACAGTCGCACATTTTTTGTTTTTATGTTCCTCACTAAAATGTATGTTCCATTAGGATAGAGATTTTTGCCTTTTTATTCACTGCTATATCCCTGGTCCCTAAGAGAGGTCAACATATTGAGGGGATGAATGAATGTGTGTCTCACTTACCTTTTATTTGTTTTTTAAAGTTAATTTAATTTTGAGAGAGAGAGAGAGAGAGAGAGAGAGAGAGAGAGAGAGAGAAGAACAGAGGATCTGAAGTGGCTTAAAGTGGGCTCAGCAGTGAGCCTGATATGGGGCTTGAACTCATAAATATTGAGATCACGACCTGAGTTGAAATCGGACCCTCAACCGACTGAGATATCTACGTGCCACTTATCTTTTATTTCTAATGCCAAACACAATAGCTAGCATATGGCAGGTATTAAAGAAACAGCTGAATAAATGAATGACTTATGTTATAAATCTGGAAAATTGGAGGAATATGTGTTGGTGACTTAAGTGTAGAATGTTCTTTCTAAGATGTATATGCATTTAACCTAGAGAAGATAGGAGTGAGTTGTAGTGATTTGTTTCAAGTAGCCCCCTTTGGGGCCTGAAAAAAAATTTTTTTTAATAGATGGTATAAAATTGGGAAAAAAGACGGTGAGAAGGGAGATGGAGCCTTTTAGTGTTTTACTCATTTACACAGAGAGAGAGTGAATTAATCCTATGGTAGGGAAGTGTCACCAATTTCCTCCTCTGCCAACTTATAGAAAGAAAATATAAGAACATTTTTTATTTTATTTTCTCTCCTCCCTCCTCCTTTCCTTCCTTCCTTCCTTCTTTCTTTTTTGAGAGAGAGAGAGAGAGAGAGAGAGAGAGAGAGTGTGTGTGTGTGTGTGTGTGTGTGTGTGTGTGTGTGTGTGAAAATGAGCAAGGGGCAGAGAGGGAGGGAGGGAGGGGGAGAGAGAGGGAGAGGGAGAGGGAGAGGGAGAGGGAGAGAGAGAGAGAGAGAGAGAGAGAGAGAGAGAGAGAGAGAGAGAGAGAGAGAAATTGGGTTCACCTGAAACAGGGCTTGAGTTCACCCAGTGTGGGACTCGGACTCACCAAACCTGAGACCATGACCTGAGCTGAAGTCAGATGCTTCAAAGACTGAGCCATTGAGGCTCCCAAGAACATTTTTTTTCCTAAATTCTTTTTCTAGCTTGTCAGAATAGTTCAATTCCTACATAGCTATTTACATTCACAGTTTTTGTTAAATCACAACAGGAATAGAGTGTTGAGTAGAAACACGAGTGGTTTCAGTGATGATTGTGACTCTTCTGAGCCCAGAGACTTCATTTCATAATAATCAAAATATGGCTCGAGATCGGTGATTGTTTTGGTTAGATTTGAATTTCTGACTTAAATGTAGAAGGTTCTTTGTTCCAATATCAAAAGAACGCTAAGTTTATAAATAAAAGAAAGAATGAGAAGAAAGAACAGAAGAAGAAAGGAAGGAAGGAAAGAGATGAAGGGGGAAAGAGGAAGGGAGGGAGAATGGGAGGGAAGAAAGGAGGAAAGATTACAATGATTTTGTAGTGAGATTTCACTCAGAATGAGTAAAACAGTTCTGAAGTGATGTTCATTTTATTTGTTGTGTCCAAGAGCTGCATTTAACTTCTCTGGATATGTTAGTGTGGATATGCACGTACACATTCATACACTATTTATGTAATAAATATGTACTTCAATACATAGTAAATAATAAAGAATTAAAAATTCTGCACAAACTTATGACTTGAAAACTGTATTGTTAAAAATAAGCTTCTCTGAACAGAATATTTGTCTTTAATCTGGGGAGAGTAAGTTCGCGGATTCACTGCAATAAGAATCATGAAACAATCATGATCCATCTCTTGCAAAGTGTTGTTTTCTCCTCTGTAAGTCTTTCTCCTCCCTAATAAGAAGAGGCTGTTAGGATGGGGACTCCAAGGTCATCGACTCCTTTCTTGTACGTAAGTGGCTGTGCTCTGATCTCAGTGGCCTACAGTCCTGATGTGTAAGGATTGATTCGTCTCTAGATACTGAGAGGAAAGAGCAGTTGGATACAGCCTCTCTCCAAGGCTTTGCCCTCGGGCATTCTGTCCACCTTCTAATCCTGTCCCACTGGTTGGTCTTACCAGTCCCTTCCTCTGCTCATGACTCTGGGCTGTTGGTCATGTAATTCCCCCCACCTGGCTGGCCCTTTGACCCTTTTGTTATCTAGTGAAAACCATTTCAAGACTCAGTTTAAAATCTTATCTAGTAAGCAGGAGGAATCTTGACAATACAGCTGTGTTACTTTGGCAAGTTGCTTAGCCTCTGTGTGTTTCAGTTGTATGACACTGCCTATCACTCAACAGGGCAAGGATAATTAACTGAGGTCATGTGTGCTTAGCACATTCGTTAATATGACAATATATGCTCAAAAAATTTGGTAGTCAGAGAAAGTTAAATGCCACCATCTTTGCTAATATTCCTTTTTCTTTGTATAAATACTTCATCATCAACACACTATACTGTAATCACTGATAGATCTTCATATTTGTGGGCTTTATCAGCACAGAGTTTTGCATTTTTCAAATGCTCAATTTTAGGCAAAATTAATATTGTTAAGAATAATCATAACCTAAAAATATTGTAGATATTAATACATCAAGTGTATTACTGTTCAGAAGAGGAGGAAGTAGAGGATCCAAATATTGCAAAAGGAAAGTCACCTGGGTGTGTTGGTTGGGCATCCCTCTCTTTTTTTTTTTGTTTGTTTATTTATTTTTGAGAGGGACGAGGAGAGAAAGAGAGGGAGAGACAATTCATGTGCACATGAGGGGGGAATGGGCAGAGAGGGAAAGAGAGAGGACCCCAAGCAGGCTCCATGCTGTCAGCATAGAGCCCTATGTGGGACTTGAACTCAAGAACTGCAGTATCATGACTTAAGCCAATATCAAGAGTCAGATGCTTAACTGACAGAGCCATCCAGGTGCCCTACCCTTTTTAAAAAGTTTATTTATTTATTTTGGATTCTATATTGTTTATTTCTGCCCTGATCTTTGTTATTTCTCTTCTTCTGCTGGGTTTGGGGTACTCTTACTGCTCCCCTTCTAGTTCTTTTAGGGGTACCATTAGATTTTGAATTTGCGCTTTTTCTAGTTTCTTGACAAGGCCTGGATTACAATATACTTTCCTCTTAGAACTGTATTTGCTGCATCCCAGAGAGTTTGGATTGTTGTATTTTCATTTTCATTTGTTTCCATATATTTTTTTAAAAATTTCTTCTCTAATTGCCTGATTGGCCCAATCATTCTTTAGTAGGGTGGTTTTTAACCTCCATATTTTTGGAGGTTTTCCAGACTTATTCCTGTGGTTAAGTTCAAGTTTCATAGCACTGTGATCTGAAAGTGTGTATGGTATGATCTCAATTCATTTATATTTATGGATGGCTGCTTTATGCCCCAGTATGTGATCTATCTTGGAGAATGTGCCATGTGCACTCGAGAAGAAGATGAATTTCCTAACTTCAGGATGCAGAGTTCTAAATATATCTTTCAATTCCATCTGTTCCAATGTGTCGTTCAGGTCCATTGTTTCTTTAGTGATTTTCTGTCTGGTTGATTTATCCATTGCTGTAAGTGGAGTATTAAAGTCCCCTGCAATTAGCACATTCTTATCAATAAGATTGTTTCTGTTTGTGATTGTTTTATGTATTTGGGTGCTCCTGAATTCTGCACATAGATGTTTATAATTGTTAGCTCATCCTGATGCAGAGACCCTGTAGTTATATAATGTCCTTCTTTATCTTTTGTTACTGCCTTTACTTGAAAGTCCAGTTTGTCTGATATAAGGATGGCTACTCCAGCTTTGTTTTGACTTCCAGTCACATGACAGATATTTCTCCATCCCCTCACTTTCAACCTGAAGGTGTCTTCAGGTCTAAAATGAGTCTCAGGTAGACAACAAATAGACGAATTTTGCTTTTTTATCCATTCTGTCATTTGGAGTATTCAGTCCATTTACATTCAGTGTTATTATTGAAAAATGTGGGTTTGGATTCATTGTATTCTCTTAGAGATCATGTTTGTAGTGGCGTCTTTGGTACCTTGTATTCCTTTCAACATTTCCCTCAGAATCCCTCTTAGGATTTCTTGTAGGGCTGGTTTGGTGGTGATGAATTATCTTCATTTTTGTTTATTTGGGACAACTTTTATCTCTCCTTCTATTCTGAATGATAGGCTCACTGGATAAAGGATTCTTGGCTGCATATTTTTTCTGTTCATGACATTGACGATTTCCTGCCATTCCATTTTGGCCTGCCAAGTTTCATTAGATAGGTCTATACCCACTCTGATAGGTTTCCCTTTGTATGTTAGGGCCCTTTTATCCATAGCTGCTTTCAGAATTTTCTCTTTATCTTTATATTTTGCCAGTTTCACTATGATATGTCATGCTGAAGGTCGATTCAAGTTATCTCTTAAGGGGATTCTTTGCACCTCTTGGATTTCAATTTTTATTTCTTTACCCAAATTTGAGAAGTTCTCAGCTATAATTTGACCAAGCACCCCTTCAGGACCTTTTTCTCTTTCTTCTTCAGGAATTCCTAGGATATAGATATTGTTCTGTTTGATTGTATCACCACTCAGGTCTTGAATTCTCCTTTCGAACTCCTGTATCGATTTCTCTCTCTTTTTTCTCAGCTTCCTCTTTTGTGACATCTGTGTCTTTTAATTCACCTATCCTCCTCTCTGCTTCTTCAATCCATTCTGTGGCTGCCTCCATTTTATTATGCACCTCATTTATAGCATTTTTTACTTTGTCACAACTATTCTTAAGGTCCCCAGTCATTGTATCAATAGCTTCTCTGATGTCTTCTATGCTTTTTTCAAGCCTAGTGATTAATTTTATGACAATTGTTGTAAATTCTTGCTGGGTTATGTTGCTTATATTTGTTTTGAGCAATTCTGTAGCTGTGATTTCTTCCTGGAATTTCTTTGGAGGAGAGTTCTTCTGTCTTGTTATTTTGGCTAGCTTTCTGTCTCTTGTTCATTTTAAAAGCTTGTTATATACTCTGCACATCTGAGTATTGATATATTAAAGGAGGGTCATTGACTGTCCAGGGCCTGTCTGTTCAGGAAGTGTTCTTTTAATGGTGTTTCTCAGTTTCTCTTGTTATGCCTTTGATTATTTTATTTCTCTGAGTGCTATTTAGGACTCTTCACCATGTGTACTTTGGGTTGTTTTTTGAGGTAACCCTGAAAAGGAAAACAGACAGACAAACACAGGAAACAAGAGCATGCAAACGCATAGAAAAATTAAACAAGCAAACCAAAAGGGGAAAGAAAGAAATGGAAAGAATGGGAAAAGGAAAAGAAAAATATAAAAAGGGGGAGTGGGGGACAGAAACAAAAGGCAATGGACAGTCTAAAAGCATATAACCAGTGGTGGGGAGAGAGAAGAATGAGATAAGGGAAACTATATCTGGATTGTAAAAAAAAGAAAAAGAAAAAAATAAGAAAAAAGGCACAGATGGGTGTGGTTTGGTGTAGTTAGGTCTCGGGCGCTTGCCCTCGGAGGCCCCGCTTTGGTGGTTGTGGGGAGAAGAATGCCAGCCCCCCAAGCTCTGCTGGAACCAAGTGCTGTGAGCCACTCTTTTGAGTCCAATCTGCCTGTGCAGAGAGCAGGCCAAGTTGTACTTTCCAAGCTCCACCTCACTTCCAAATCCTAGTCCTTGCACTTTAATGCTACCACCTGAGATGAGATGTACTCGCACTGGCAGCTGGCCTCCCAGTCGGATTGTGCAGGGGAAGGGGGCTGTTTCTCCTGGTGCCACTGCCACCCGAGATGAGATGCACTCTGGCTGCCAGCTGACTTCCCAGCCGGGATCGAGTAGGGGTAGGGGGCTGTCCCTCCTGGTGCCACCTGGAATGGGCGCTGCTGCTGCCAAGCCCAAGGAAGAATGCGCCAGCTATATGGGATGGGTTTCTCTCCCCCAGCCCAGCGGATATATGTGGTGTGACAATATCTCTCTCCATCCCAGGGTGAGTCTTTGATCTCTTCTCTAGAGACAGTTCTATGAGTGTTTTCAGTCTCTCTCTTCCCCTTGTCTATTGTCTATCTCGGGCTCTGTGCACTCTCCCTATGTTGGGCTGGGGCTCTCACCCACTCCACACCTCTGGGGCCTGGCCAGTTTTTTAATTTTCCCAGTTTGCACTCACTCACTCAGGCATCTCTGAGGTTGTCTCTTTTTGGAGTCTGTGTATCCTCCTCCAACTCTTGCAGATCAGAGTACTGTCACTTCAGTCCTCAGTTTGATAGATTCAGGCAGGCGAAGACTACAGAGCTCCCTCCTCCGCCATCTTGCCCTCCAACCTATTTATTTTGATAGAGGATGTCTTTGTCTCTTCAAAAAGTAAAAGAATGCCAAAGGAACAAAGAAAGTTTTATAAGAGTACTAAACTATATTAAATACAGGCATATTAAAATAAAAATATATGTTATATCAATATAAGAACATTCATGTATTCTTAAACATGTATTCTTAAAACTTTAAGAACAATGAGGGGCACCTGGGAGGCTCGGTTTGTTGAATATCTGCCTGGGGCTCAGTTCATGATCTTGGGTTCATGAGTTCCCACCCTGTGTCAGACTGTGTGCTGACAGCTTGGAGCCTGGAGCCTGCTTCCTTCTCTGCCCCTCCCCCTGCTCATGCTCTCTCTCTCTCTCTTTGTTTTGTTCTCTCTTTCTCAAAAATAAATAAACATCAAAAAAAAAAGAATACATTGATATGGGTAGTCTGTGTGATAGCAAGGAGCTTATTGGTTGGAAAGATCAGGTGCTCATGGTACATATAAACAAAAGCAAAAGAATTGGAGGGAAAATGGGTTGGTGCATGAATGTCTCTTCTGTTTAGATTCTGGTTCTAAGACTACATGACTTTGGTTGGCAACCCATTGTGGAATGAGGGGGGAGAGTAGGACCATGCAGCTTTTATGAAAAATCTAGACATTGATGAAAAATATGAATAACTCAATATAAGAATTTAAAAAGAAAGGCATTTGAGTTCACAGCATTAGAAATTGGTTAGAAATATGTAAGTGGTTTGGGATGTTGTTAAACTTTTTATTTAGTTAAGGAATATAAGCTTTAAGGAATCTTATTTTATAGCATTAGTTATGGGGTATCAAACTTTTTTATTCCCTGAAGACATTTCATTTTTTTCATGTCTTTTGTATTGCCAGTCTGTGGACAGCATATGTTAGATCTTGGTTTTATCATAGATTTCCTTCACAAATTGGATACTGGAAATAACAGGACCACTGGCAAGAAAACCAAGCCTCAGAATAATAGTATGTTTCCACAAAAAGGTGTATTGCAGATAATGACTAGAAATGAAGGGGAATATTACAAATTGAGGAACAGTTATTTATAAGTAAAGAAAGAATCAGCAAGTGCATGGAATCCCGAGGGAGAAATATGTTGTGAAGGCACTGAGTAATGAATCAGCTGTGAGAAGGACTAATGTTAGTATTATAAAAACCATTACCTGACCTAAGCCTCTCCAAATTCGCATCTTCATCTTTAAAATCCCAAATTATGGGACCTATAGGATGATACTTGGGACTCTGTGTTGCTTGAAAATTAAACAGAACTTAAAATTTGGAAGAAAAAGCTTGGAGAATGAAGGACTGATTACCAGAAGGCATTTTCAACTGAGAAAAAATGGTTACTAAAACTTGAGTTTGGGTTATTTGAGTTATATTTGAATTATACATAGGAAAATTTTATCTCCTAATTAAGAAAAATAATAAAATATATTAGAAAGTCCAAATAATGCTTTAAAGGAGAAACTATAAAGAATATTCTGTAGTTTGCATAGCATTTTGACATTTATTATGTCACTTTACCAAACAAATGTCAGGAATGTGTCCTAGGCTCATTTTATTTTTTTACTTACATTGAAGGAGACTGAAGACTATTGAAATGAGTCACTTGCCTGACTTTATCCTGGTTTTCTGCTACCAAGTATTCTTACAGGAAGATTCTTAAAAGAAAAATGTATTTACTACACAATGACCAAAGTCTGAACTATTGTATTGTAAGTACAGATAGACTATTAGCATGCTATTCTAACTTCCTTTAGATTATTAATTGTACTCAAATAGACCACTGATTGCAACCAACAGTTCATATCAATGAACAACATAATGTTCAGTTCATTGCCTTAAACACTTTTAGAATAAACACTTTTGCTTTTCATACTTAATATGAGTTTTCTGCTTAGAGGTTTATTTTTTTAACTATAACTGTATTACACTGAATTATTACTATAATATCAAGTGGAAAAATCTGCAATCTGAAAAGCAAAATGCCATGCGTGAGCCCTGGCAAGGATGATTTTACTTCCATAGCAACAAAGCACATAGTATAAAGGAACAAGCCCTGGGATCAAACCGCTCAACATTGCCCTTGTCACTTACTCACTGCGCAGTGTCAAGCAAGTTATATTTTAGGTTCTCTGTAGCTCATTTTATTCCTGTAGATTGTATAATCTATCAGAGATGCGGTTTTTGTCTTTTTCATTCAATATAGTATTCCTGATGTCTAGAATAATGGCCTACATATGTAATAGGCATTCAGTAAATACATCTGCAAAGTGAATGGCTGTATTATCTGTCCATAGGGTGCTTTAAAGGGAGACCATTTCCTATAATTCCTGGGAAATGGGAAATGCTGGTTGTTACCATCACTTATTCTGATTATCATTGTTAGTTTCTATTATTTTGGTTGAGGGTGAGAGAGGTTTAAAGGACAAGAAAATGTAAACTCTTTCAAGTAAGAGAGCTGTTGTTTTGCAGAGGACTGTCCATTGTGATAAAGTGTGTTTGTATCTGGTGGTTAGTCAAACACAGAGAGAGAGTAGTGATGGATTTATGTTCTCCTCACTAATAAAGGTTTGAAGTGGTCTTAAACCTCTTTGATTCTTTTCCTGTTATACTATTTGTGTGTGTATGTGTGTTTGTGTGCGTGTGTGTGTGTGTGTCCCCTTTCACAGAAAAATAGCCTTTGATTTTTTTTTTTTACTTCTGATGTTTGGGTTTATTCTGAATTTGAAGCTAGTAACTTAAGCCATTAGTGCTATGGCTTGGTTTTTAATTAATTAATTAATTAATTAATTAAATATACTGGCTATTGTGTAATTTATCTACCCCAATATAAAACTGATTTGGAAGCTCAGGGCTTCCAAATACGATCAGGGCTTAAGAACTTTATATTATAGTTAATGTTAATGGTAGCCAGACATGTTTGTCATTCTTTTGAGAAATCTTTTCTTTTTTAATAGAAAGGATTCTGGGAAACCAAACCAGAAACCAAAGCCAAGCAAGCCCCTAAAATCTCCCTCCAAAAAACCTTGTACATATTGCTCCTTTGGGAATGGTTTCTTATTCTTTGTTGTGTATGCAAGATACAGTGCTCTCAAAAAATGTATGTGTATCAGACTAATTGGCAAATGATCTTGGAAGTTGATAACCTCTTTCTCTTTCCTGACCTGCTACCTGCCCACCCACCTACCTACTTTATCTATCTATCTCTCCATCCATCCATCCATCCATTATCTATGTATGAAAGATTTTTTTATCTATCTGATACATTTTAATATAAATAATTTCAGTATTTTTCTCATTCCTTTCTTCTCTTCTTCACTTCCTATTTTCTACTTCCTCTTTCCCTTCCTCCTTCCCTCTTTTTCTCTTTCCTTTTTTCTTTCTTCCTTCCCTTCCTCTTTCTTTTTTTTCTGTTATTTTTTCTCGTAAACTCTTTAAAATTTATAAAGAGGAGCAAAGGTCCTATGAAAATAATCTCTCAATTCTGATTTGAAATTCTGATAGACATACCCAGACATATACAGACCTCGGTCCCCCCGCAGGCCTCCTCACCCCTCCAAACGTTCCTCTGGGTCCCATTCGACCTTGTACTTGTCTCTATTGATGTGCTTAATGTACTTTATTTTATTAAATTTTTCTTCTCTATTATTTGAGGGTATGAATCGAATCTTTTCTCACTATTCCTTGCAATGCATTACTTGCCTCCTACCAAAGATTCATTCAGTGTGTGTTTTTCACCCTTGATGTTTGGCAGGTTTTTTTCAGTTCTTTTCACTTTCACTGTTGATTGCCCCTCAATTCTTATTTCAATAAAGGGTTGTTTCTGCTGTTTTCTCATTCATATTTCATTAGGGATCTAAGATATATACCTATAAATAAGAAATTGTATATATACTATATATATGTACATATATCAGCAACTCAAGTGTCTAGTTATTTTGCAGGCTTATTTGATTTTACATTTCTGAATATCAAGAATAAATATTTCTTTTTACAATTTTTTAAAGGTCTGATTCTTTATATCATGAAAACACAAATGAAAGTTTTGGTTTACATACAATGTAGTATTTAGTAGTTATGCCCAAGAGAGTGCTGTCACTGACAGATATTCTTGTAAATGGATTTTACTTGTTGGAGAAGTTTTTCAAGCCTTAGTTTTGATTACATTAAACTAATTTAAGAATGTGAAGAAAGTACATCTTTATTTGTTTGCTATTACATTGGAATAAAATACCCAAGGGATTAAATATTCTTTTTAATCTCACTTACAAATGTAAATGAATATTTTATTTGCTCCTCTTTTTATTTGCCTGCATATTTGTTATATGGATTCAGTCCTATTATTTGAGCCATTGTCTAACTTGGACACATCTCTGTAGCCTGTAGCACAGATTCTATATCCTTGATATTCAGAACTACTTAACATTTGTTCATTGTGTTTGCAAGATGACCTTCATTTCTATTACTTCTTTAAAATAGTACATCTGTATATAGGTAAAAATTTTACATGCAGATGCTGTCTCAAGGTAATTCAAGTGATACTGCCTTTTCTTTTCTCTTTCTTTTTCTTTCTTTCTCTTTTTCTTTCTTTGTGTAGGTATGAAATTTTATCATATTCATATCTTGCAGGAATGAGCCAGCAGACAGATTACTTATAACCTCACATTTATACAACTCATGGTATTGATAATATGATCAAATTGACATCATTTCCAGAATATTACTAACAAAGTGGGAAGCATTACCTATCAAGGTAAAGGGCTAATATATTTATTTCTTATCTTTGCTGTTTTCTAATGACTTACTGAGGCACTTGAATATTTAAATCTAGGGAAAAACATTTATAAATAGAATTTTTGCATTGACACGAGACAGGATGCAATAATTCTCCTTTTTTCCTGAGGCTGTTACTGTTCGCATATTGTTTTATCTGTTCTCTCAATCATAATAATAAATATGTTCATTTTAATCTGATAGTGATTTAACCTGTCAACCCTCATAGGGACAGTTTAAAATAAAACAATATTTCAGGAAAGGAAAAGTTTATATAAAACAAGGAATCACTAACTGCAGGTGGGAAGGAAGTTGATTTTTCCAGCCCCCTTTAAGTCCAACCACATACGACCACCCACCATATCTTTGCAAACAACCCCTGCTTTCTGTTTGGTTTGAATCCATGTAAAGAAGCAAAACATAAGGGGGAAAAGTCTATTATGTGAAAACAGTTAAGGTCTTTAAAGGCCAAGCATAATATTTTTGTGCTGTACATTCTCCTGGCTTGCCATAATACCAGTTTTTCTTTTTGATGTCAATGATTAAAATTTCCCTGTGTTTTGAATTTGGGCAGATTAATCTAGATAATCTGAGGCTTCAGAATTGGATGAGTGGGTAAAAAGTCAGGTGAGTCAGAGGGAGAAGTAGAGATTGAACTGCATAATTTGCCAGTCCAATTTAATCCACCATTAGAAATTATGAGGAGTTTCCTCCTGACACACAAAGCTTGCAGACTACCTAATCATCTAAATATATACTTGTGTGGTGAATGTGTCGTCACATTCTAAAACCATCTTTGAATTAGCTTTTTTTTTTTTACCTTGGTAATCTGCTTTTCGAGAGTGTATATGGTCATATGAACTGTGAGTGATGCTCAATATTGACAAATACAGAGCAAACAGCAGATGGTAAGATACTGATGGAGACGTTTGTTAATGGGCCAGTTGTCTTCCTTAGAAATACAGCTTTCTGGCAGTTTTTGGCTCCCCCCTTCCCCCGCTCTTTTCTACACAGTGTATCTTGGAATAAGGTCTTTTATGTTCCCAAAGGTTCTTTTATGTTTTTGTCATCGGCAAAAAAAGTGAATGTCAGAACCACAGCAACCTTAAATAAAATCAGCCTTCTCAAACAGAATTATTGCATCAGTGAAAGAATACTTCTTTCAAAGCAATTTCTATGATAAACATTACAACATTTATAGTTTTATAACTCTGTTATTGTCTTCAGTAGTTAATCCTGGATACACAGTTTTATACTTATTTGTGTGTGTGTTGGGGAGGTGCCATCCAATAATGATGTTAAGCACCTCAAGGGAAAAAGAATGTCTCTCAATGTGTTTGTGAAGGGGAGGTGGGGGTCAGGCTTCCCAAGATCTCTGGAACGGTACACATTCACAGTAATGGCTAAATAAATCCTTTTTTTTTTTTTTTTTTTTTAGAACTGATCTTTTGCATCTTTGCTATTCAGTGCTTTGCTAATCAGCTATTGCTTGTTGGTGATGTAGTTCTTAAGACCTGCTTTAAGGAATCCTAAAGTGTCTATCAGGCCTCCAGTCTCCTTCAACTCTAGGTTTGTCCAATTGCTTGAATGAATATTGAAGTTTCCCAGTAGGCTTTTCTTTTACTCCAAGAGAATGTGAAAGTTAGCACATAGGTAAGGCCAGTGACCTCGCTCTTTGTTAAAGGCAAGTCGAGACCTAAGAGAAGAATTGGTCTTTCCGGTCTTTCTCCTACAGATTCTTTCACTGACTTTGAGTACATAAAAATGTTCCATTTAGGGGTGTCTGGGTGGCTCAGTCGCTTAAGCTTCAGACTTCAGTTCAAGTCGTGATCTCCCGGTACAACGCAATTTGAGCCCTGCGTTGGGCTCTGTGCTGACAGCTCAGAGTCTGGAGCCTGCTTTGGATTCTGTGTCTCCCTCTCTTCTGCTCATGTGCTCTTACACACACACTCTGTCTCTCTCAAAAATAAATAAATATTAAATTCTAAAAAGAAAATGTTCTACTGATAGTCATTCAGATGAGCTGCACCCACCCAGCTTTTTCTATAAACCTTAGCAGATTTCTGGAATGCTATTTCATCTTGATTTTGCTTGTTCTATCCTACTGCCTTAAGATCCTAGAGAAATTTCTGCTACCTCTGTCTTCTCTGACATCCGGATGTACGTCCATCTTTTAAAACTTAAATAACAATACAGAATAACATGTGAGATATATTTAACTTATTTGCTTGCTTAGTTTTACATGCACTAGTTTATGAAAGTCTCCTAACAACCCAATAAGTTAGATATTGCTACTTGTATTTTAAAACTGAGTAACCCGGGCGCCAGGGTGTCTCCGTCAGTTAAGCGTCCGGCTTTGGCTCAGGTCATGATGTCACGGTTCGTGGGTTCCAGCCCCGCCCTGGGCTCTGTGCTGACAGCTCGGAGCCTGGAGCCTGCTTCAGATTTCGTGTCTCCCTCTCTCTCTGCCCCTCCCCCACTCACGCTCTGTTTCTCTCTTTCTCAGTAATAAATAACAACATAAAAAAACCAAACCAAAACAAACCTGAGTCACCAAGGACTGAGAGTTAGTATGGTCACACATCAAGTGAGAATGAAGCATCGAACCCGACTATCAGCAAAGTGGGCCAACTACATAATGAGAAGCTTGTGGGGCTGGGAGAGTAGGAGATTGTTCTAGTAGAGATCATACCTTATATCCTTGTGCACACAAATACCGCTTTATTAATGGAATAAATGTTTAAAAATGGACTTGAAATAAAGAATCGGGAAATCTTTATAAAAAATTCAGAGCATATGTAAGACAAAAATGAAATTTGGAATTCATTTTATTTTTGTCAGATAAACCCATTGTGAGTGTTCAAATCTCTCGTGTGCATTAAAATGTTTGGGGGTACAAATGACAGCCAAAATGGTAGCTGTCTAGCTGCCTGTATATGCAAACAGTCGATGGATTTAAAAATAATCTTTTAGGGTGCCTGGGGGGCTCAGTCAGTTAAGTGTTGGATTCTTGATTTCGACTCCGGTCATAATCTCACAGTTTGTGAGATCGAGCCCCACATTCGACTTTATGCTGACAACAAAGAGCCTGCTTGGGATTCTCTCTCTCTTTGCCCCTCCCCTACTCTCTCTCTCTCAAAGTAAGCAAACATAAAAAAATAATTTTCCGTTCTTGTCTGATTTACCTTAATCTTTTTTCGATTTCATAATTTCTTCTACTTTTTTCTGTAGGACAAAGTTTAGGTGACTAATTCTTGAGGCAGGATTGTGAACGTACTACCTTTAGAGTAAATTTATGTGGTTTTACTTTGTCTGCAGAAGGTGAATGCTGCACAGCACCTCATGCTAATTTCAAGCAAGTCTTTCCTTCTTTTTTATGTTCCTGGGAAGAAAATGCCACCCTGGAGAAGCAAGTGAGCCTCAAGTTTGGTGATCTTTGATGCCCCTAAATTTTGCTGACTATTCTTTGCCTCCTGGTCTATGTCCTACTGTTACTCTCTTGAGTGCCCTAGAGCTGCTCTGAGCATAGATGCTCCGACCTCCACGGGTTGTGTGTGGAATGGAAAATACTCGAAACACAAACAACCAACTGAATATATTCTTGCTGTTTTGTGCCTTTTGTTCTCAGAACAGTGTACTGGTGGTTAGAACATCTGGAATTTATTTTCTAATCTGTTCTTTAGCCAGTCACACCTCCATTTCACCACCAGTAAAGGAAGCCAACACAAAACAAAACCGTAGCCGTCTCCTTTTGATTGCCAAATATAATGAAATTTGTAGAGTATTTTCTAATTCATGGAAGAAAAGGGAATTGATAAGTAGATTGTTGTCATATTTCTTTCTTTGTCAGTGGAAAGTCAGATGAGGAGATTACCTCTGATTTAACTTTGAACTGAGGAAACTTCACTGTAAATGTGAACAGTTTATGCTATTCTAATGTTTATTTTTCTTTACTACTTTACATTTGCATCTAGCTGAGGAAGTAACAAAATTCTTACTGTTGTGGTCTCAGATATTTGAAATGGAAGATGTCTGAAATTCTGTAGGAAATATAGGCTTTTATTTGTTTTTCCTCCTGGTCATGTGAGTGCCTCAGAATTAAGAGGCAACTTAGGATAGTGAAACCTGGTGTTTTCATGGTGACTTTCATTGTTGGATCATCATATCAACATAATAAGACTTCATAAATAAAATGTACCCCCCTTGGCACTTCTAAGCAGGATAAAACATTTGCAAATTTGAAAAAGCATTAGCTTTGGCAGTACAAAGCAAGCTAACGATATTGCTTAAAAATGTATGCTTTTGACTCAGATCTGAACTTCACCGATCCATCTGGGATCTTCAGTTTCACGTGGAGAATAATATTAAAGAAAATGCCCTTTTAAAGGTGGTGGTGGGGGATTGCAATAGCAGCAAAGAATGCTTTAAATTTTGCAGGGTAAGAATGCTACAGTTATCTCTAAGCTCTTCCACAAACATTTATGTCTTCATTAGTATTGTTTCTAAGGGCTGTGTTGCAAGATTCCTCACCTCAATCCTCGGGGTTCATTGTCTCACCACTTCAAAGGATGAAGTAGCAGACGCAAAATGAGCAGCAGGCTAAAGTTTATTGGAGTATAAGATTAGAGAGGAAGAATAGTATGAAAGGTCTCTTTACAGAGAGGGGGCATTCAAAAGTAATGGCCGTGGACTCTAGGCTAGGACTCTTGTTTTACAAGGTTTGGGTCAGCACGTGCTCCTATTCCCCTGGTTTTTTCTCAGGTTTTACCTTTACTGACCTGATAGCTCTAGGTGCTGGCCTGTCCCTTCCTGATTGCCTCCTTTCCGTTGTATGAGGGGTGGTCTAGGGAGGGGAACCTGAGGGGGTTAGATGGTGTCTGTTATATTCTGAAGAGGAACCTTATGACTGAAGGGTTTGCGGTGAAGAGACGCTCCCAGCATTGTTCCACAATATGTGTTTTCCCCACCCAGGGACCTCAGGCCCTAACCTTTCTCTCTCTGCCTATTTTATCCTATCTTTCCCTATCATAGTTGTTTATAAAAAAAAAAAAATGAACCTGGGAAGGGCTAACAAGATGGATTACTTTCACCAGCCATCATAGTAAAGGCATTTAATGATTTATAAAGGACATATGTCCATTGGAGATGTTTTTCTTTCCCAAACAACTATCTTAAGTGCAATAATTAATAATTAAATATCACCATTATTCTTTAACCACATGATATGTATTTAAATTGCCACTACTTTATACTGTATATGTTAACTGTGTGTGTGTTTGTGTAGGGGGTCTAATCCAATTGCCTGAGATGGATATAATAATTTTTAATATATTGTTAAAAGCCAAATTATCATAGTATATTTTTACAATGAAGTGCTTAACAACAGATCAGGCACTTTTGCATATGGAGTCTTTAAGTGAGTGGGGGGCTGTATTTTACTTTGCTTCTCATACTTGCATTATGTATTTCTGATATTTCTCCCTTGGCTTCAAAAGGTTATGACTATGTTAAAATGTAATTTGAAATAAGAACTAATTTCTTCACTCAATCTCATGTGCACATGTATCTCTAATGCATTGTATATTTTGCACTTTCTAATGATGTGCAATTGCATTTGATATAAAAGGTTCCCAGGAGGATGCAGTACAAAATAGGAATTGGGAATCTGGTTGATTAAAGCGGAAGGGTATTCAATACTACAGGTTTTTTTTTTTTCTCCTTGCTGAGTGTGCTTATGGCGGTGGTTATGGCTATTTGCACAGGCAAAAGCTGCCACTTACTTAACAATAGCTGGTGGTCTTTAGGGGACTTTGCCAAAGCTTCCAAGAAGGCATAGTGATTCCATGAACCACAAATATTTGGAAATTACTTGGAAAAATTCTGGCTCAGTTGTTTCCAGACACATTGACAACTCTAAATCTAAATATTAATGCCAGGATGTAATTAATGTTATGTAGTGAAAAAGCAAACACATAAAATATCAGTACATCCAACATAGGTGATATTTCACTGTAGTGTCCTGAAAGTGTATTCATAAGTGAATTCTTTGGAAAACAAGTAGTATATTTTATCCTAAAAAAACACAACATGTTCCCAAGTCTGTTTGTAAATCCCATTTAACCCACATGTACCAGATCAATTAAAATAGAACAATTTCAACTCTATTTGACCATCAGGTTTTCATGCTCATTTATTCATTGTGGGTCTCAATGAGAGACATTTGTAGGCATGAGGGGTGGAGGAGAGAGGTGTGGGGGCAGAAGAAAGAAGTCCCTTTCTCTAAAGATCTGATAATTCCTTCTATAGTAAGTTACAATCCTTCCAATGTGAGATTCTGAGGTATCCTTTTTATTTCAGCAATGGACATGGAGGCTCTCCAGTCTCTTTGGGTGGCTAGTCGCAGGGCTAGAAAGAGAAGGACGGGCAAAACACAATTTGAGCAAAATGTGATCCTGTTCCTGAGGGAGCTTGCCATCCAGAGGGAAGGCGGAGAATCCTTCCACTCACTGTGTAGTGGTGAAGTTTCTTAGGGATGTTGCAATGAGGAGGAGGGAACTATTAATTTTGGCGGGGAAGAAAGATTTGCTCTGGACCCAGCATTTTAGTCGGGGCTAACAGTATGGGAGCGTTTCAGTACATTAATGTGATTTATGCTCCATCTACATGCATTAATTGATTCTTACATCATGCCCCATTTTCCCTTGTGTCTTGCATCAACATTCAGTTAAAAACAACTCCATCTTTGCTGTTTTCAGCAGTAAAATATACTTTCGGTTGATTTCTACCCTAATTTCTACTGGTTTCAAATTATATGAAAAAGATCTCTTCCTCAACCAGTTATTTTTGTCATTGTGTACAAGGCAAACACATAAGCTTTACATTCTTTTATCTTTAGCCTCTTAACACAATGTTTGTTTTGTATTCTAAAACATAAATTCCTTCCAGAGTATTTTTTTCTTTTTTTCCTCTTCATTTTACTAGCCAGGATCTATTTTATATTAATTTCAAAGTATTTTGCAATGAATTGTATTAGTCTCCTTGGGTTGCTATAACAAAACATGGTAATAGACTGTGTGGCTTAAATAATAGGAATTTATTTTTCATAGTTGTACAGGCTGAGGAGTTCAAGTTTAAGGTACTAGGTGATTGGTTTCTGGTGAGAATCCTCTTCCCCAGGTTGCCTGCCACATTTTTACTGTGTCCTCACTTGGGAGAGAAAGAACATCTTTCCTTTTTATAAAGCCATTAAATCCATCATCATGTCCCCACCCTTATAACCTCATCTGATTTTCATTATCTCCTTATTGGTTCTATTTCCTGGTAAGTCACGTTAGGGATAAGGGCTTCAATGTATGATTTTGGGGGGGCAGAGAATTCAGTCCAAAGCATTGAAATTAAATAAAAAACAAACAAACAAAAACCCTGGAGCTTTTTCAGTTGCTGCATTAATTCTCTAGTATTTCTGTTATGTGGAACTTGGTAAGTGAGATATTTAAGTATATAGCTGAAAATGAACTGGTTTTTCTGTATTATTTCACCATTTTTTATTTTCAGCACTCACTTGGCTATATGTAGTACATATACACTTTCTATAGACTTGCAGATTTTTCTGGAAGCTGCTTTTGGCTCTTTTAGTTTAATAAAAAATCATTTGGCTCTTCAACTATGTAAAATTTTGGTCACCTACATGCCTTAGTGTAAAGAAGTACTCTGTAAATAATTTACTAAGTGCAGTGTCAGAAATTGAAAAAAAAATTTTAAGTGTCTTTATTATTTATTTTGAGAGAGATATACAGCATGAGCAGGGAAAGGTCAGAGAGAGAAGGAGACACAGCATCCGAAGCAGGCTCCAGGATCTGAGCTGTCAGCAAAGAGCCCAGTTCAGGGCTCAAACTCACAAAGCATGAGATCATGACCTGAACTGAAGTCAGATGCTCAACTGACTGAGTGAGCCACCCAGGTGCCCCAGTGTCAGAAATTTTAATATGGGTAAAAAGAACTTTAAATAAGATAGGAATGGATCCAAGTGTAAATAAGCATTAAGATCAAATAAACCTTGTTCAAAATAGATGGATTTAGGCCAAGGGATGAAAGTCCCCTTGGAGTTAGGTCCATAAAGAGCAGAGCTTAGGGATAGATGTCAAACAATAGAAATAAATACCGTGCTTGTTTCTACTCTGAAAGCCTCAGTTCATTCTGCATTTCATCGAGCTTTTCATGAATATTTGCTACTGATTTATTTTGTATGTATGAAGACCAAGGATGCTGTCTATTTTTATTAGAATTTCTGAGTACATTGTCTCTATCCCTTGTTCAAATATTGTCATTCTTCTGTGATGCTTCTTTCCATCATAGCTATTAAAAATCCTCTTTCTTCTCAGTCTATGCATTTGCTGCTCTATTTCTCCTTAGTGCATTCTCTTCCAAACAAGGGCTGGATATGAATAATTGAATGGAAAATAGTTTTCAGTTCAGAGTGGCAGTGGGACAGCTGGCAATCTTGCCTATTCACATCCTTGGGATGGAAGAGTGTAGTCTAGAGCTAATTTTTCTCTTTTGGAAAAGATCAGTGGCCCAAAAATCTTGGTGAAAGAAGTTGAAACACCAGTTCTGTAAACTCATCTGGTGGAGAAAAATACCCAACATGAATTATGATCTATTTTCCGATCAAGGCTGTATTCTAAATGGCAAATGCGTAAATATCCCTAGTGATTAATTTCACAACTTTTGTTGACTTTTAGGTTACCAGATAAAGTATCAGTGTGAGTCCTTTTTTTGCTACTGTGGAACTGAAGGTTTAGAAGAATCACAGTACTGTTTCAATAGAAGCAGTTGAACCATTGAATCCCAAACTGTAGACAGAGACTTATGTCTTCTGCACTTCCTTCCTACCATTATATGTTTTCCTGCAGAATTGTCTCTAAATATATGTATGGTTTGTTTTTAGAACAAATAGTAAATATTTATGAATGCCAGTCATATAATAGATTTTGTACTCTTTCTGTATATCTAAACATGTCACTTGATTAGCCTTAAATACCAATAATTCATCCGATCTTTTCCGGAGCACCATTTTAGGCCGTGTAACATTTACGGTGTTACAAAGCGTATTATGGAGGAGGTGGTCCCCTTACACTTACTTAGACAACTGACGACAAATAGAAGGTCATTTTCTGATTTAAGGGGTCACTTTCCTTTCTTTTCTGGAGGGCCTCCATCCCGCCCACTGCCCCTCCCCTGACAGTTCTCTGAATAGTCTCAGTGAATGGGCCAGCACGCCTCTGTTTAGGCCTCAGCCCCTCTTGGTGCAACACTTGAAAAGAGCAGGTGCGGGTCAGAAGTGAATGGGATCGCCCAGGATCACTGCTGGGAAACATGTTCAAGCAAGTCACAAACTAATCTGGGAATGACTTCAGACAAAGAAGACAAAAGAACACTTTAGGGTCTAAATCACTCACTTGACACAGGAGGGCTCCAGGATCAGAAGCCATGGTAAGGGCTACTTGTTTCTGTGGTTTTTTTGTTTTAATTCTACGGAATTTTTGAGGTGAAGGGCCAAACTCTGGCTCCCCAAAAATCAGGAAATCTCCATAAATGTAAAATGTTATATACAGTTATTTATCATATATGTCTGTTTTCTTACTAGAACTCTCTATGCATATAACTCAGCTTCAACCTGAACTTCCATTTCTATTACTTTGGGCTTCAAAATGTCTTTATTGAGGATGCATTCTTCACGTTAGGATGCTATATTTATCTCCTTGATGTATGGTTTCTAAAATAGTCTCATATATAATATGGGGAAGTATTAGAAAAAAGCTGTATTTCTATTAATATTGTTATACATTTATACTTTACACTTATAAGAACATAATATGTAGAATATAAGAATAATACAAGCTAAAGACAGAAAAATGGCAAATGTAAACACAAGATTAGAGTAGCTTAGAGCCTAATATATAAACTACAGCATATTACATAGTTAAAACAACTTGGGTGTAGATTTCATTCTTGAGTTTCCTAGAGGATAATGTAAGAGGGGCAATAAATCTGTTATAAAATTTGTATGTTGACGTATGTACTCTTTTTACAGGGGAGCTTAAATTCTTAGTTTACTTAGATCTGAAAAAATTCTTCCATGGGTTTTCAATAAATGAGTTGTTGAGGGATTAATAACTAGAAGATGGGTTTTGTAAACTTCTTTTCATTATAGTTGAGGGTTTAACAGCAAGGTGAAACTCGGGAAAAATAATTTTCTAGGGTTTTAAGATGATGTAGTCCAAGAATGACATAGCTTTGATCGACAAATAAAATGGATTCCAGAGGAATGTTTTTAAACAGTCTTCAATGATTATTGTTTCTCTTCCTCAGGCTAATGACAAATGCAGTCACAAACAATTTGAGAACATATTCTCTTAGGTTCCTGGGATCTAGATTGTCTTTGCTGCTTCTTAATAACATATTTACATACATTAACAGTGAAAGAATACTTGGCAGTTTAGAATGTTTGATGAAAATTCAATATATCTGATCAAAATGCTTATTAAATGGATACTTTTCTCTCCTACCGGCCACCTAGCACTCTATAAAAATGTGTTCTAAGAGTACATCTAGGCTTAAAGTCATCTTTTACTTATGTAATACTTCTGGATTACTCCAGTACACACAAAATCGAATGGTAAATTCTCCAAACTTTTCCTTGAAAGAACCAATTATCTTGAGATATTTTCTCTACATATATGGACTTTGATGCAAAGGAAGTTTTGACACAAAGTTGATGTTATCTTAAAGCACAAGCTGGAGTTGTTGTAGACTTCTTTGATTTTTTTAATACCTTTCTAAGCACTGGTAACAATAACTTTTCTATTAAATTTTTTTCATCTTCTTTGGAGATGAGAAAATGTGAGATTTGAAATGAACCATGCTTTCATGCCACATAAAACTCTCTGCTTCTTGGTGAATGCAGTGGAAAACCATTATAGTTCGAACAGAACGTAAATGTAATAAATGTTGACAACTTAAATGTAATGATGAAATGGAAAGAACCTGGGTTATGGGGAGAGAAAGTGATAAAGGAATGGAGCAAGGTGCTATATTTATTATTATTATTTTTATTTTTCATACTTAAGGAATAAGAACTATTGCCTGAAGCCTACAAATCATCCAATAGATTCCTGAGATATGATTTCATTCTTAACATGAGAATAATAGAAAATTAAAAATAAAATTATAACTGGGAAAATTTGGAAGAAAGAGGAAAGACAGATGCATATATGGGGTGGAGATAGGAAAATAGTACATGTGAGTTATTTTCCATATATTTCACAGTGGTGAGTAGGCCCTTTTTACAGCTGCTGAATCAAGAAATGGAGGTGAAACAAATTATTTCAAGAATGAATATGGTTAGACAGGAAATGTGAAGAGAAACTGGAAAAATTGGTTTTACCTTCATGGAGTAGAACTGGGCATGGTATGATAGGAAAATTTACTTTTCTTTTTAGAACTTTCCACACCATGGACTGTATTTTTAAACAGGTAATGAATATATTAAGTATAGTAAGTTTGAAAATTTAGGAAATTTTCTGAGTAGTCAGTAATAGTTGAATGTGTCTGAGGACAGTACCAATATTTACATACACACAATTCCCTAAATGCTATTTTCAGAGATGTTCAGATGAATTTAAGTAAATTAGATACACATGATTATTTTTGTCAGTTCATACAATTGTTATAAGGGTAATCATGAAAGAATGTTTATATTTGTTAAAGTGCTTTACAAACTTTAAATGGTTAAAATTGTAGGTCTTTCTATTATTTATGAAGGTTGTTTAAAATGTTTTTCTGGAGAAGTAAATCTTTAATCGCTTTATGAGAAAAAAAGTCTCCCGAATAATTTTACCATGAATTCTTTTGACCCATGCTCTGAAATTCATTATTCAGCAGACAAGTGGCTGGACCAGCAAATGTGTAATTTTAAAAGCATTTAGTTTATTATAATGCAAGTGGTTGGGTAAATATATTGAACAACATTGAATAAAAAAGTAACTGGTTCCGGTCACAAAAGAAAGAGTACCACTTCCTTTCCAGTCCCCTCTGGCATCCTCATTTTAAGAAAAATACAGGTTAACAGGAACAAATATAAATCCTCTAAGCTTCAGTTTACATTCCATAGGAAGAGTTGAGAAATGGCTTGGGTGCAGCTCCTGGGAATAACACGCACGTGTGCGTACACACACACACACACACACACACACACACACACACACACACACACTCAGCAGCAACAACAGTAGTAGTAGTTGACCTTAAGCAAAACTTGCCATTCCTATTGAGACCCAGAACTTACCCTGGTTAGATGAAAACTTCAATGTTGGCTTCAGGTGTCAGTGTCAAAATTTTATGAAATGAGTTTATTTGACAAATTAGATTGTTTTCAAGGAGACTAGGTTGCTAAGGTACCAAGGAATCATATTCAAGGAAGAGTAATAGTTTGATATTTTTATAAAGCCCAGAGAATTCATGAAAGTACACATTAAAGTATCAGAAATTTAGGGCTAATGACTGAAAATCATAGGGAAGTTTGGTTCAACGTAAAGATGTTTCTTCTGTCAGTTAAAAAAATGAAAATAAAATGGAACTCTGAACACCCTACCTTGTCATGACTCATAGTATTTAATATACTTATTATTATTGCTACTTATTGCACACTTAGGTACTAAATATTCTTACAACCTTTTAACCTTTTAATCTTTTATTTAATTCTCACAACCTCTGAAAGAGAAAAGTACTGCTAAATAGCTTCGTCCTACAGGTGAGATGTGCCAAGGGACTTTTTATGTTTTGTGTTTAATGTCAACCACATGTCTTAATGATTTTCTTTAATCTTATGTGGATCCAACTTGACATGACTCTCCAACAGTTATGGTTGTAATATTTAATGGTATAGAGTGGAAAGCCAGTTGTATTTCCCATCAGGTGGACATCAGAGCTGATTTTCTTAGGGATTAAAAAAAATGCTTTGGTGTAATTTGATTTTATAACAAAGAAAAATCTAAAGTTTAGAAACTCCAACCAAATGCTGCTCTTGTGTGTGTATTTTTTTTTAAGAGGAATTGTAAATAAAGGTACATAATTCAGGAAATAAAATACTGTCATAGATGCTTCAGAAGTGATTGATAGCCTAATAAAGTGTTTTGGAGTTAATGTATTAAATGTAAATAATGTCTTGTGAATCTAAAAATTATGAGCCAGAATTCTCCTTTATTTGTGGAAATGACAAGAGCTAAAGCAAGGCCAAAAGAGAAAGAGAAAGCTACGTCCACAAATGGAATTTGTTCTTTCTTCTCCATCCAAACTTTTAGAACTGGAAGGAGTTGGAGAACATGAATAATACAGCCCGGGGTGAGATAGTCCTGTGGCAAAACCAGAAAGTGCATATGAGAGAGGTATTTTTTTCCCTTATTCTTTCCCTTTATGCCACAGTGACTCCTGTATATGAGTATTCACGGGCCAATGAATATTTCGGGTACAAACCACTGAGGTTATAAATGTCTTCCTTTAGGTAGGGGACGGTAAGGAGTTGCACTTCCATTTGGGAGGAAGGAGACAAGCGTTTCAAGTGATGGACAGAAAACAAAACTGTTCCCTCTCTTACAATCTGTAGTGGATTTTTCAGCCTTCATTCATGACAGTGTTCCCAAACTTCCTAAGAGCCATCCTGGTCATACCAACTCTGTAGATAAAATACAAGCTGGTGAGAAGAGCTCAATCCAACACATGGGCACAGTTGTATTGATCTAATATAACAATTCTGTCCTAAATGGAAAAGAGAAACTAATACGTTCCAGAGCAACTTTGAAGCTTTAATCAATAACTGGAATGTTAGATTTTGGCAAAAGAAGAGGTGTTAGATTTTTAAAGCTGACTACATGACCCAGATCAAAAAGAATCAATTTTTATTAGGAATGGAACCTGGCAGTTGTGCACAATACATCCGTGATTTCCTTGACAAACTTTGAGTAATGGATTAGCTCCAGTGGAAATTAGGTAATTTCTTATGACTTTAGCATAATGCACAAGAAGCTTCAATCAATAATACTTGCACTGGAGAA
This sequence comes from Suricata suricatta, assembly GCF_006229205.1. Taxonomy (NCBI): domain Eukaryota; kingdom Metazoa; phylum Chordata; class Mammalia; order Carnivora; family Herpestidae; genus Suricata; species Suricata suricatta. Next base: position 69,781,978 of record NC_043701.1, on the reverse strand, counting down.
CAGTTTTGAAGTAGGCAAACAGCACGTATAATAGTGTCATGTGTATATAATTATCTCAGCGTGCCAAAGGGTAGAAAACAATCTTGAAGTGGCAAGAGAATTAATAACCCTCCATTTCATTGTTCAGCATTTTATTCTAAACGTGTGTTGGTTTTCTGTTTTCCTCCATTGCTTAAGAGATTTTATAAGTATAAACTTGACGTTCCTCAATACAACCTACTTTCATGAACTGTGAGCTGAAATGCTGTTGAAAGCCAAGTAGTTTACTTGTCAGCATCTGAGAAGGCTAGTCACGAGGAAAAATGTAGTTGGGTTGGGTACTATACGGGAATTCTATGCATATATAGAATCGGGAGTGTAACTGCATGAATTCTTCTAAATTAGATACAGAGGTATATATTTGGAAAGAAGTGTGGAACTGTTCTTTTCAGATGAGAAAAGTTTAACCATTGCTGACACTACTGAATTAATAAAGATACCTGATGCTTGGGAATATCCTTTACTTACTATGAAAAGAATATACAGCTCATATTCAAAGGTTATGTTTTATGTCTTGCTTGTTTCTCTTTGAAGAGAACGTTAGCTTTGTGATAGGAAAGTAAACCAAGGACAGTATCTACTGAGAATCGTGAGTAGTGTGTTGGCATTGTCGAGTTTCCAGCTGTTTTACATGGATGATAACAATAGGGTGAACTGTAAGAGTGGTGCTGTGTGCATTAAAGCTTTGTTTCATTTCTAGCATGTGAATGACAGTTATTTATCGAGCTGCTTAAACCATTTAGCAATATGGAAAAATATCCATGAAAAGCTTCTACTCATTTGAAAATACATTTTAAAGACTTCAAAACCAAATTTGCTCATGTTTGAGATCCAACCAATTTTTTTTTAACCCAACCTTCTAAGCTGGTGAATTGCACTACATCTGCCAGACATTTTTTTTTTTTTTTTGAGGGGAAAAACCACAGATCTCTTGTATTTCATAAGAGTGCCCAGTGCCCTGAAGATCCTTTTTGTGAGACCTATTTTCAGTACTCACAGCTCTAGCTGACTGAATCGCAGTGACACGTGGTCTGTTGCACCAACTGGCAACCAGTGAATGTGTTTGCAGTCATTAAGATTGCTTCTGGAGCCACAAGAGCCTGAGGCAATCACCAGTAACTGATTTTCACCCCAGAGACCTCATAGGCACACTGTTTGGGGCTGTGTGCAATTAAGAGAGTCTACAAGGAAATCAATAATATTTGGGGGGCACAGTGTATATTTGCTAACCACTGTGCTAAACACACATGTGTGTGTGCTGCTATAAAACCGTGCATCTTTATGGAGGAGAAAGTACACACGAGGAGCTTGTTAACCACTATGATACGAAATAACAAGTACAGAATTGTAAGCAGTGTTGGAAGCACTACTTGATTAAGGAAGCGGTGTAGTGGTCTGAAGAGGAGGAGGGGAAGCCAAGGAACTGGGGCAACTGGGAATGCTTGCACAGGAACCGTCTTGAGGAGGGCGCACACACGCCCACGCTTCCGTTCGTCCACGCTCCTGGCTGGGAATTTCATCTTGGCACCTGCAGTTTCAATAGGAGAGATTTTATGATTTGGTGGGAAATCTTTGTCACTGAAAATGCCCAGGGACAATGCCTGACAGTGTCATTTCTAGCTTCTGAAAGGCAAGCAGCCACCGGTGCCTTTATATTCTCTAGTGGCCGAAAATATGATTTAGGATGATAGGGTTTCAGGTGGGGTTTTATGTATTACCGCAGACCTTTTGCGTGATGAGGAAGAATGGATAGAATAGTGGCAAACCTAGATGTTGTGTGTGTGTGTGTGTGTGTGTGTGTGTACACGCACGCATGTGTATGTTTATTAGGAAAATTCAGTTTGAAAGTTGTGTTCCTATATCTTTTCTGCTAATTTTTTTCTTTATATATCTCTGACCTCAGTAGGGAATGCTAATTTTTCATCTGAGTTATTTGCAGAAATTCAGATCCAATATAATAGTCTTTGGAATAAATCTCCTATATTCTGTCAATTTCATGCCCTTACGTTACTTTGTTAAGGATTAGAAAACTGGAATGTGACTTCTAAATTGTAAATTGTACAATTTAACTACATGCTTGACCTTTTACAGAAATGCCTTTATTTCCTACATTTCAAATGCTTTTGTTGAATTTTTTTGATTTTCATAAGGGTAAACTGAGTCATAAGTTGGTAAATCCTCTATACTTACCCTTGATGGCCATTAATCAAAGGGACAGAAGAACATAATTGGGTTAACTTGCTGGATTCTCTGCCTTGTGTAATGAAGTGAGGAGAATTGCTTGGCACATTGCAGGATTTCTGAGCTTCCCCTAATGATAGCTATAGGCTGATTTAATCAACAACCGTAGAACTGCAGTAATTGTAAATCACGTCCTTGTGACGAAACAAATGTTGCACAGCAAATTGCCAGAGGATTTAATTCCCTATTCTATGTGTGTGTGGTTTTTGTTTTAGTTTTTGGTTATTTTTGTTTATCCTGCTCTGTTTTTACCAAAAAAATAATTTCTTTAAAACAACTATTTTATGAAAAGCATTGCCATCTAGAAAATTCTTATGAAGCAGTTGCTAAATCTTAATTCTGTTACCCTTCATTTAGTTTTATTTATTTTACTGTCTATTTATTTGATCTTCTGGTACTGATTGCAGCCACTATAAATTCTCATTTGCAAAGATAGATGTAACAATGACAAGAGCATGGATCCAAGCTAAGAAGGAGCACCTGTGTTTGCTGTGGGGCGTGCACATGCATGTGTGAGTGTGTGTGTTAGATGTCTTGATCCATTTGTACATTTCCCTGGGGAATTTTCAGGCAATTAAGTCAACCAATTGCAAATAGAGCCCTCTCTGTACATTCTGATTTGATAGGAGAATGGGTAATTCCTGTTAATGACTAGTACATCTGTTCAATTATATTGTTTTGTATTGATGGTTAATTACGTGTCAAGTTGGAGGAGAGGGAGACTGGGAAAGCATGATTCTCTTTTAAATGTCAGAGACTTTTCCTAAATTACCTGTCTTTTTAACATACATGGAATACTTTGACAGGCATTGTCTTCTTCTGACCTTAAAACATTTACCCTGTCTTGGAGAAGAAGTGTAATGTTCCCTAGGAAGTGTGGTATATTGAACTGGTTTCCCTTGAATGTCACTCATGTCCAGTTTCATGTGGAGTGACCCTTGTCAACCTTTAGCTGGCAACAGAAGGAGGGCTTCCCATGGGTAATACAATTTTTGTTAAACAGCCTTTTCTTTGGGAGGGTTTTCTTTAGAAAATATGGCTTTGAATGAAATTAAGGCTATACTGTTTAAAACTATAACTTGCCTTTTTCTAGATTTATCTAGATAAAAGCAAATGACACATCATTTGCATATTTTCTTTTTTAAATGATATGATCACACTGAACCCATTTGTAGATGATAGACAAATGCATAGACTTGTTCAGGGAAGAACAAGGAGTATTTACAAATACAACGCCTGGAAATAGAACGGGAAACGATCTGTAATAGAGAGGAGAGTGTCTAAGGGGCTAAGTATTCTTTACATTAGCCAGGGAGTTATGAATGCCACAGTGCAAAAGCCTCGTTAGCCAGCTCGTGTGCACAACTTTCATTTTTTATTGATGTCAATGGGTGGGTTGAGGCCAAAGATTATTACGTTTTACTTGACAACTCATGCTATGTCACAAGGCAATACGATGTGTTTTAATAAAATTATGCATTATGTATGAGATCCTGTAACAATTAAAAAGGGGGAATTGACAGCATAGAAAATTAAGTTCTTAAAAATGAATCATAATGGTTGAGGCTTGCTTTAGTAGAAGACTGATCTCTTTTAATCACCTTGTCTGTAATTGTTTGGAGTGTTTTGTGGACTATATGGTTTTCCTTAACAAAAGAGAAGGACATTAATATTATATTCAAGAAAGCAATAAAGAGCTGTTGATTGCAGTGACTTGAATTAGAAACCTCTTTCCGAAAGAAAAGGACTTAGGTGGCTTACGTCAGTATAGTAACAGTCTGTCAGTTCTAAAGTCCGTTCATTCCTCAATTTGTTACTCCTCTTGTTCCTGTTAGCTATCTTTCTTTTTTTTTTTTTTTACTATACCTTAAGATAGTAAAATATAAAAATACAAAAGAAAAGTAAGCCACTCTCTTCATTTTAGACACAGTAATATGCAATTATTCATGGTTGTAGATTCCTTGCAAGACTTTTCCTTCCTAATTTTATCAATATCTAAGATTTTACAAATACTTCAAGATTCTTCTCTGCAAACTAAATTCTAAATTTAAATAAAATTATTCTCTTTTATATTTTAGGTAAGACTAGAAAATGAAAATCTTTTTTTAACACATATTGCTATAGTTTAATACAGAATTATATTTTGCCCTATTAAATTTATTTCTATTAGTTATACTAAGCAGTTCTGTAAGTTGTCTCTTAGATAAGCAATTCATGCATATCTTAGATGCAGTGAGAAAGCTCAATTAATTTCCAAAGGATTGACTTTTTTTTGCAAAATGATTATGCTGAAATTAGCCAATAATTTTGGAAATACAGTACTACAATGATGTTACACAATATCTCAAAGTTTGTAGTTTATTTCATGTTAGTATTTGCTGTATTTTTATTTTTGATAGTATTATGTTAGAAGTTATATGTTAGTTAATACTGTAATTGAGCACACTTTTTGTCTTATGCATTTATATTAAATATGATATACAAGCCAAATAACTGAAGTTTTAGAGTTTCTTATTAATTTGTTTAATATATAAAATTGATCATCAGTTAATTTTATTTTTCTAATAATAGAATGTTTATTAAATATGGAGAAAAGATACAGAGGGAAATTTTAATAAAATCATGAAAATAACAGAGTTGTACAACATTTAAGGCTTGTAGTCTTGCAGTGAAATAGTACATTAGGTATCTCATAGAATTTCATTATATTGAAAGTTATTTTTAAAATCTTATCTGGGGACACTTGGGCAGCTCAGTTGGTTAAGTGTCCGACTAACTCAGGTCATGATCTCACAGTTTGTACCCTGCGTCAGGCTTTCTGCTGTCAGCACAGACCCTGTTTTGGATCCTCTATCTCCCTCTCTCTTTTCCCTTGCCCTGCTTTCTCTCTCTCTCATTCTCTCTCTCATCCTCTCTCTCTCTCTCTCTCTCAAAATAAATTTTACCTTGAACAAGTGATTTTTCAGTATAGTTTTATATAAAAGGCACAGTTATTCCAGTGTAAATAACAGTGCTCTCTTGGAAAAAACAAAACGATAGCGATTAGTTATACATTTATTTCTCAACCTTAAGTTTCGATTCCTAATATTACAGACTTCTAAAGCTACCAAAATAATTTGGTGTAGGGGTGCCTGGGTGGCTCAGTCAGTTAATGTCCTACTTTGGCTCAGGTCATAATCTCATGGTTTGTGGGTTCGAGCCCCACGTCTGACTCTGTGCTGACAGCTCAGAGCCTGGAGCCTGCTTCAGATTCTGTGTCTCCCTCTCTCTCTGCTCCTCCCCCACTCATGCTCTGCCTCTCTCTATCTCAAAAATAAATAAACTATAAAAAATTAAAAAATAACAAAATAATTTAGTGAAGATTTATTATATATATTATATTATATTGTGGGTATTGTTCTAAGCATCTCATAGATAAAATCTTTTTAAATACTTACAAGAATCCAATGAGTTATATACCATTCCAGCCTAATTTTTAAAATGATAGAGCAACTGTCCTACATCATCTAATAAACAGCCAAACTCAGATTAAAACCCAGGGAAGTCTGACCAAGAGCTCAAGACAGTTACTGTCATACTGCTGACTAGGAAGGAAATATCCCAAATGTTCATCCTTCATAGACCATATCTTTCTAAGGAGAATTGAGAATTAGCCTTTAAGAATTCTTTTATTATTACCTGATAATACATCATGTGGCAAGAGATTCAAATCTATATACAAAATAAACTATAGAGGCCACTTCTTATAACTCTTCTCTCTGCTTCTACTAACTGTTCCTGTGTTCCCAGTGTGGTTTGTATTCTCACTAATGTTCATTGTTCATGTAATTCTTGTGTGAATGCTTATAGAGTAAAATATTTATTCATCGACAGTTACATATGGATAACTTCATACTCTATATACCTTACTAAGCTTTGCTTTTCCACTGAAGATGTTGAGATCTTGGCATTAATTATTTTGTTATTCCTTCATTTTCTATTCATTTAACTGCTGTGCACTCCACAGTATTGATGTATTTTCAACTACTTAAGGAGTCCTTGTATGTTTAGGTTGATTTTCTTTATTTCCTGTCATTAATAATGTCCTAGTGAAGATCCTTGTGTGTATCGCTTTGTGGCTATCTTGGAGTATTCACTTGTGATAGATGCCTCGAGAAGAATAGGGGATGGATATGTTTTACATTCAAAAAGATTTTTTGATTCGCCATCTACAAAGTATGTGTGTGTGTGCGTATGGGTGTGTGCGTGTATATACATAGTAATTTTAGCTGTATAGCTCCCAGTGTCAATATTTTAACATTTTTATTGCTCTCATTTGTAATAGAATATATTGGTGTGTTTTGTTTAAGTGACTATCAATGAGGTTGGATTTCTTTTTAATAGTTTTAATCTTTTTTTTCCTGATATTTTCTAATCCTCTGCGTGTTACTTTATTTCATGGTTTACATTTTTCACTATGAACAAGTAAAATTTCACCCTGGAAATTAAACTGTGTTAGTAATTTTTCAGTTTATTATTGTAGATTTTTCTATAGGCATTCATATTGTCTACACATAATAAAGGCCTTTTTTCCCTTTCCATTTCAATGTTTAGGCCTCCTGTTTCTTTTCTTGTCCTAGTAAATTCACTATGAGTTCTGTTACAGCATGTTTGTGCCATTGAGAATGGAGGTTCTTCCTTTTGTTGTTAATTTAAGTAGAATGTTTCATGTATTTCACTTTGAAGTATTTTTTTCATGTATATGGTAAATAATGTTTGTTAAGGAAGTTTCTTTCTGTTTCTAACTTACTATTTTTTAGCAATAATAAAAATTAAATATTTGTCAAACCATGTTAGGGGTATTTATTGAAATAGTCAGATGATTTTCATCTTTAATCACTTAATCTCCTGGATTGTGTTACAGGTTGAAAATAAGTTGAAAATCATTTGATATTAACCATTAATTGGTTAATTAGTAGGTTCTAGGGATTGTTCGAGTAGTTTTTTTTTTTTTGCCTTAATTAATTTTATTTCCCAACCCTGTACGATGAAGACATGGACACAGAAATGTTATTTGCATTCTTTTGATCACAGTTAATATGTCCAAGTATTGGTATAGCGTAATATAGCAACATCTGTTTCCTCAGAATAAAAGTTCCTGGGTTATGGTGCATTATTTTTTTTAGATTTTCTCTTTGATTTGTTTGATATATTATATAGATTTTTTTGCATATGTCCATAGGTGAGATCAATTTAGAGTCTTTTTGGGGCACTGGTGGTACGATCACTTTTTGTATTTCTCAAAATGTAACTAATGTATACATACTAATTTGTGCTCAGAAGAAACTTTAATGTTATTTTAAAAGATCTTGCATTTATATTTGCTCTGAAATTGCAGAAAGTACTGGAAACAGAGGACATATTATTCAGCAGTTAGTGAATTCCTCCTGTGTGATCAACATTGATCATTCTCATTGTCACCAGGAAGCTAAAAGTTTAATGGAGATCTTGACAAACAAATAGTTACTATGAATTACAATACCATTTTGATATTGTAAGTAAATTGTGCAGTATCCTCGAGAGATTTACTGAGAAGTATATATTTTAAATTAGCCTTAGAGGATGAATGGAAATTTTTTAGCTCAAGTAATTCAAGAGATATTTCTAATAGAGGTAATACAGAGTGGAGAGTTGGTACCTTAGAAAAAAACAGTATGTGATGTTTTTAGTGACACGCTCTATTCACATTATTTCAAATTTCTGAATTTTTATACAAAATGATCTTAAGATGAACTCATGTAATTCTGGACTAAGATTGATACAGGATCATTGTTATTTCCAGCCAAAGAAAGTATCAATGGAAAATGAGATTGGAAACATAGAAGGTGCTAGCTCTTGGAAGCTCCTCATAAAACATTAAAATGTAACTTACGTGATATACCTGGAAATTTCTGAACAGGGAGTAAAATGATAGGCTCTAGCTATTATGAGTAGCATTATTCTTAGGGCTTTAATTTTTTGTTCTTATTGTTGTTGTTTAATAATAGAGGGAGTGCCAGGCTCTCAGCAGCTATCTAGAAAATTGAGACTAGTTTAAATCATATGTAAAAGATGTAAAATAGCACATTTCTTGGAATTAATATTCTCTAACAATTTAAAGTAAAGTAAAATGGTACTTTGAATTGCTTAAACTCTAAAAATGCAAAAAGAGAGTAACTCTGTTTGCACTTTCATTTCGGAATCTCCTTTTGACTTTGAATGAGAAATCAGCTATGGTATCATTTTTTCCCTGCTTCACAGAACTTAACGAGCATTAAAAGGTAATTTTAACAATTGGCACAGCTATATAGTGTTGTATAGTAACCTCTGCGTATTTCCACATAATCTGTGTAGCTGCTTTTCCGTGAAGAATGTAAATATTTATGTTACTATGCTGATACTTTAGCTTCATAGGGAACTACCTCTACAACCCCTTGGATTGAGTTTCTACAAGTGATGGGGTATGTTCCCATTATCAGAGCAAATGCGGACAGTTGAAGTCTAGGTAGCTGAGCAAATTGGTAGTGGTATGTAACCCTGGATCAAAGCTGGTAGAGGTGGACAGTGCCCAGAAATTGTTGCTCTCTGACTTATTGCAGTTACTAGTGCACTGGCTTCGTCTCTGTTGGATTTTCCATTTTTTTGCTGTAGGTAAACAATGTGTTTTTTTGTTTGTTTGCTTTGTTTTCTCATTCCAAAAGGACCAGAAATAATAACAGACATTTTGTATAAAAATTCAGAATTTGAAACATCATTTTCTTTGCAAGTACTCTAATAGAAATGTAATGGTCTCTGTGTCAGCCAAGAATATTTTTAGCCATTCTTTTCCATTCCATTAGGAACCCCCCCGTAAGTTATTGGATTTAAGATGATGTTTCTTCAGTGGAAGTCTTGTTTACCAGGCCTTGTGCATAAATGTAGATACCTCATTTGTTCTCTCTGCTTTCCCCCTTTATTTAATTAATATTTTATTGGGCAACAATTTTATCTCAGTGCAAAGTTAAGTGCTTCTGGTTTCAGTTAAGAAAGACCTCCTCCTGTCTTGTTTACATTCTATTGGAGGAAAGAGACTGAAAACAAATAAATAAGAACCATTGCAAGGTTGTGAATGTCCCGAAGAAACCATACAGGCCCAGTGTCAGCAACAGGAGGCGGGGCAGAGGGATGGATTTAGGTAGTGTGATTAGCACTGTGGTGTCTGTGAGGCGGTGACAGTCGTGTTGATGGTTAAAGGGATGAGAAAAAAATGAGAAGACATGGAGGGAGAACATGGTAGGCAGGGGAAAGAGCAAGCAAGAACATGTTATTCACTGATAGTGTCAGATTCTGCAGAGAGTGGCAAGATCCAGACCCTAATCTCTTCGTACCCAAAATGTTAGTGGGTAAGAAGTGTATATATTCTGATATGCACGAGGCTGTGTATCAGAGTGCATGTGATGATGAGTGGTCTGTGAGAATGAATGGTTGGCTCGGGAGTTATTTCTCATTTGGGTTTATTTTACCTTTATTGATTGAATCGGAGTGCTAAAGTTTCTCCAGTTCATTAGCTGATGTATTAAGGAGTAAAGAAATCCCCAGTTAGGATTATAGAGAAAAACCAAGCTCTTCTCTCTGTAGTAGCTTGATTACCCAATTTTTGTGTCATCCACTGTGTTCAACAGGTAATAACTTGTAGGGTCATGTGCATAAGGTAGTACACCGTCAGCCCTTCTTGATTTATTTTTTAATTTTTTAAAATGTTTTTTGATTTATTTTTGAGAGAGAGGGACAGAGAGAGACAGAGACAGACAGCATAAACAGGAGAGGGTCAGAGAGAGAGGGAGACACAGAATCCGCAGACAGGCTCCAGGTTCTGAGCTGTCAGTTTGTGGCTCGAACCCACAAACCGTAAGATCATGACCTGAGCCACAGTCAGACACTTAACTGGCTGAGCCACCCAGGCGCCCCATCAGCCCTTCTTTAAACCTCTCCTTGTTAGCCCCATAGAACTCATGAAGAGAACATGAAAGATGGCTGCCCAAAGTTTAGCAAGAGCGTAGGCTATAGCTCTTCAGTTATTAGTGGAATGAAATAATGGAAATTGTGTCTTTTATGGACATATTTAAATATGAGCAGCTAAAATGTAGAGATGCACAAATAGGAACTCCATTGCAGGGAGCCACCCTAATGACCGCTAAAAACAAATCACCATTCATTTATTGATAGGTCATTGATCTGACTAGCAAAAATCAGTTATTCAAATTCCTTGTCCACACTGAAAAGATGTATGCTTGAAGTATAAAGATCAATGAATGTTATTTTTCCTAATAATAAAGTATAAACAAAAAGTATTCTTCCAAATTAAAGAATAAAAGGGTTATATTTGCCTTCTGAGTTCTGTGTGAAATAGACCAAAGTCACCATATGTTCCACCAAAATTGCATTAAAGGCTGCATCATTTTAGTCTACAGGACTGTTAATTGCATATCTTGAAAGTTGCAATGATTATCTGATCAGTAATATATATTGTGTAAAGTTTTTGGTGATGAGCTAATTTTTTTTTCAAATGTGCTGAAGCCAGTTTTCATCTTTTTAAAAGAAATTTCACGTTCATTTTTTACGATGTGCATTTATTTCTAATGTCTTATTTTTCTACTCTCCTCCCTACTCCTCCCAACTTCTGTGTGTCCCTCTTTCTCATTCCTTCTCGTGATTTCTTTCTTTTACCTTTGGGTCCATTGAATCTCTTTCAATTTCTTCAGTTTCATTTTCTTTCATTTAATCTTCTCTGCTACCAGGTGGCTGTGTCACAAATTCAGGGAGAGTGCGTTGGTTAATCAGGAGTGTGTTATTTCCCCTGGGCTTCCCAGATCTGTTCACTCCTCCGGATTTCTCTAATGAAAAGGACAGATCCTGTGATGGGCACCGTGGAGCTTCTTCCTTTAATTCTCTTGTCTGCCCATTCATTTCACAAACTGCCCGTTCTGTTAAGTGAGAAGAGTAAACCTAGAGAACACGACTCCCTTGGATGGAAATTAGAACACCATTACCACACTCCTGACAGAGGTGTTTTCTTCAGGTAGAGAGTATATACCCTGTTCTTGAATTTTTCCGAAGTGATTTACATGGACTTCCTGAAAAATATGGTGGGAGCAAACTGATTGATTGAGAGATTCAGGACCATGGTTCTAATTTTCCCCCTTACTTTGTTGAGAGATAATTGACCTGTATCAGTGTTAGTTCCAGGTGTGCTGCATGATGGTTTGACTTATGTATACTGAGAAATGATTATCACAGTAGGTTTAACTACTGTCTATCCTGTCATATAGATATGAAAAAGAAAAGAAAGAAAAAGAAGGAAAATGTTTCTCTTTTTGATGAAAACTCTTAGGATCTACTGTCATAAAAATTTATCTCGATGTCATACAGCAGTGTTAAGTAAAATCATGGTGCATGTCATATCCCTTACCTATTCATCTTATTACTGGAAGTTTGTTACTTTCTCCAATTTCCTCTCCCCCTCCACCTTTTCCTCTCATACCCACAAGTCTGACCTCGTTTTCTGTGAGTTTATTTTTTTGTTGCTGCTGTTGTCATTTTTGTTGTTTTTAACTTTCACATGGGAGAACATACACTGTTTGTCTTTCTCTGTCCAACTTATTTTACATACCAGCATGTCGTCATGATCCATCCATATTGCTGCAAAGAGTAGAAATTTTTTATTAAATTTTTTTAATGTTTACTTGTTTTAGAGACAGAGCAGAACACAAGCAGAGAGAGGGAGACACAGAATCTGAAGCAGGGTCCAGGCTCTGAGCTGTCAGCATAGAGCCTGATGTGGGTGTCAAACCACAAGATCATGACCTGAGCCAAAGTTGGATGCTTAAGCGACTGAGCCATCCAGGCACTCAAGAACTTTTTCATTTTTTATGGCTGAATACTATTCCATTTTATATATACATCACTACTTCTTTATCCATCCATTCATCAATGGAAAATTTGGTTGTTTTCATAATTTTCTAAGTTGAGCCCTGGAATTAACATAAAGAAATTACTTCTTTAGCATTGGTTGTCTTAAAGAAATATGAAAACCAAATTAATTTCACATTGTTATAGTATTTTTCATGACATGCTTTGGGATTTCAGAGTAAGAAATGATATAGAGAGTAGAGATCTTTAAACTTTCTTTTCTTTTCTTTTTCTTTTTTTTTTTTTTTTATACTTTGAGAGAGAATAGAGAAAGAACACGGGGTAGATGGGAGAGGAGGAGAGAGAGAATCTCAAGCAAGCAGGCCTCATGCTCAGGGCTCTGCATGGAACCTGACATGGGGCTCAATCCTGCGACCCTGGGATCATGATCTAAGTGGAAATGAAAAGGTGATGCTCCCCTGAATGAGCCACCCAGGCACCCCTAGAGTAGAGGTCTTTAAACACCCCTTCATAGCCACTTCTCTTCCCCTGTTTGGGCTTTTAGTAGCTCCTTTGGTATCCAGAGGTAGGCAAGAAAACTGAGAGTCTTGATAGGTCCTCACCACTTTTTGAAATTCTTGGGATACTTGTTTGATCCGTAATGCTGAAGTTACTTACTCTATTGTTGGAATTTGCTGTGTCCTTGCTCCAGTTGCTGTTCTCTTCCTGGAGCTCTGCACTCTTTCAGCCCGGCCCTTTTGAGCCATTGTTCCTGTGGGCTACTTTTCTGATTCTTGGCTCCAGATTTCTTTTGGACACTAGCCATTGGATCCTCCTTAGATGTAGACTTGAAAGAACCTGGTGGAGGGTTGACTCAGTCCATTCCTAAATCCCAGACTCGGGTCCTAGAATTTAGCCCTTGGTGAGAAGAATGTTTCTGTTAAACTGACAGGTATGTTTGTTAATCATCATCCTGCTTTGCCCTTAGTTGCTGCTTGTTGCTTTTCTTTTAATAGTAGAGAGAAGATATAAATTCTCATTTTGCTCATTATATACATACATTTTTATTCACCCCTTTCATTCTGTTTACATTTAGTATAAAGGCAAATATAAAAAGCAGTCATCTGGCCACAATTAGGTCAGTTGTATCCATATTTTGTTTTTGGCTAGGCGTTAGGAATTAGGAATTACATGTCTGGAGATTCTTTTAATTTTTTCTGAAGTTTGAATAATTTTAGTTATAAATTACAAATCAATATTCATCATTAAAAACCATATAAAATATATATAAAAACAAGATCTTACTTAAAATTTTTTTAATGTTTCTTTATTTTTGAGAGAGAGAGACAAAATGCAAGTGGTGGAGGGGCAGAGAGGGAGGGAGACACAGAATCTGAAGGAGGCTCCAGGCTCCGAGCTGTCAGCATGGAGCTGGGTGTTGGGCTCTAATCCACAGACCGCAAGATCATGACCTGAGCCAAAGATGGACTTTTACCTGATTGAGCCACCCACACACCCCAAAGCTAGATCTTGTTTAGATGATTGCCTAATAGTTTGTAAGATAAATATAACATAATTTCTTTTGTATCCAGAAGAACTTTCTAACACTTTTGCCCCCAAACAACAAGGTTGTTAGTAAGGTGATGACTGCCTATCATAGGAAGTATTTAGGAGAATTGGCATGATAATTTTTCATGGAAAATGTATACGAGCACCTTCCATTAAATAGGAAACTTGGACAGCAAGGCCAAGGTGTTTTCTTCTTCTGCACTTTCTAGAACAAAAAATAGCTTATGACCTGCATTACTTGGACACATAACTTGAGTTAGAGATGTGGTTGCACGTTGTTCAAAGGTGATGTAAATTTCCACGAGACTTCCATTGTCCTGATGTGATCAATAGATCAGAGAGATAATAAGGAGCTTGGGGAGATCAACTGTGGAGAGTGAAAAAGATGGCTTTCCAGACAGCAAGAGATGTGCCAGTGTTTTTTTTTTTTCCTTCTATTACTACAGGTGACCTAAAACAGGTTGTATGAATGCCAACAGATTGCCTACACTCAAATCCTTTTGTATTTTCCAAACAGCAGTAAGAGGAGTCCATTCAGCCTTCTTACAGAAGGAACATTTGGAGAGAGACTGTATGGGCTGTCAAGCCTGTGGGAGGTGGCTGAGTCACGTATGATTCACACATCTGGCTTTAGAAATCTTCAGACTTTCACGTTACAATACAGGGGTGGTCCATTTTAAAATTGCTTGTTGAAATTCACATGGGATGTGCTCTAAACGGAGTGCTAGTAACAGTGACAGGACGGCTGTTAATAACGAAACAATTAGAATTCTGGAACAATTCATTCTGAGTGTCGGATGTTTAATTCACGCTACTGGCTGCTTCGTGACTCCTTCGTCTTTCATCAGGATGCTGGGTTGCATGGACCTGCCATGTTACCAAAGTGCCGTCCTCTTTACTAGGGCTTGTGACATGCTTCCCACCGTTTCTTGAATGATTGAATGAGATCCATTTTAAGTCTTTCCTTCTAATTGCCGAAGAATTATTTCATATGTGGAAGAATACTTTCTATAAGGAGATTGACCATTGTATTTTGAAGTGTTTATTTCATAGTTTATATAAAAATTTAAATACCGGAAATCATCATGTTATTTGCTTCCTGAAAAGGAAGATATACCTAAGACTGTTTTTTTTTTGCCTCTTTTTTGTTGGTAATAGCAAATCATCTGATATTAATGGATTCATTTTAACTAGAAAAATAATATCTTTAATGGATTTAAAAAGGCGTTCTAAATAGTTTGCATTTCTGAATCATGCTTCACAGCATCTTTTTAAATTTACTGACTATGACGTACAAGTTTCAGTGGGTTTTATTTCGCTCCATAAGGTGCTTTTTCTCCTTGATCACTTTTTCTATTCAGTTGCATAGACTTACTTATTTTTTCACGTGCAATACATAGAAGGTCATAATTTTGTAATATTATTACTTAAACATCACCAAGCACTACACAATTTGGAAAACTTAATTCAAATGAAACTGTTTTGAATGGTGGCCAAGAAACTAGACATCATTTCCCCCCGCTCTGATTACTCTGATATTATATAGGCCTTTTACTTTTCCTATTCTTTGCTAGGAGTTATTTTATAGTGCTAAAAATTGTTAGCTTTTTCACCACTGAATAGGCATAAATTCATTTTTAAGTACAATTCTTATTGTTAACGTCACTGTATTAACGGAGAACCACAACATGGTGCGAACAACCCGTGTAGCTCGTGTTTACACTGAGCAGGTCAGGAAGAAGGGCGGCTGTAACTCATCCCCTAGAAGCAGTCTTGTCGTTTGCATGCTCACTGCGCTCGGTCTGTCGGAGAGAAGCACAAGGGCAATGCATGTGTCGCCCGGGCTAAGAGGGTCACAGAGAACCACGTGTCTGTGGGGACAAAAAGGTTGAAAGCAATTAAGTCGTAATTTATTTCCTGAGCTAAAAAGATACTTACCATTTCAAATTTGAAGGTTTCGTTCCCATTTTCTAGAATCCTGTGCTTCATGCTAAAGAAATGAAAATGTTGGGGCTAGGCTGCCCTTACAGTGTTCCTTTCTGATGGTCTTGAGAAAGAGAGTTATTGTTTTTCTCATTTGCAAGTTAATAAATGTGCATTGACAGCTTTGTGATTGTTAAATAAACTCTGTCCTGTAGCAGCTGTCAGACAAATGACACTATGGGTATCTTTGAAAGGAGTGCCACATGAGTCAGTCTGGGCCCAGGCTCTTATATTCTTGCATTTGTTTGTGTATTTGAACCTGCATTGTGAGGACAACGAAGGCCAGCCGAAAGTCATATTTTCCATTCATATTTGAAGGATTTAATGTTGCTTTTGGAATATTTTATATTTAGAAACACATCAGGGCTGGTTCTACATCTAACCTGCTATTTGATGGCACATCTGTGTGCATATTGGGAATAATAGGAGAGTCCTTGGCCTTGTACCTTAACGCTGACGATGTCATCCTATGTTGATGAAAGCAGTGAAATTTATGTTTTTTTAATCAAACAAATAGTGATTGTTTATTTGATAATCTGAATGAGAACTTAAAACACGTAACGTGTGGAAAAATTGTAGCATTCAATAATCCTGTGTATGTTTCCAAAAGATCTTTTAAGGAAGAAACTAATTTGGGTTTTCTGTTATTCAAATCCTCATTTCCTAACTATACCTTTTCTCTTACCATGTAAAAATAAGGCTCCTGTAATTGCCATTTTCTCTTACGTCGGTGAAGCAGACTCAGACCCCAGGGCTCTAATAGTCTGTAAAATAGAAGACATGAGACGTTGGTAAGTTCTGACGAGGGAAGAGATGAGGACTCTCAGTGGGTCGTTTAATGATGAGAACCAAACCGTATTTCCGGCCGCACTGTCAGTTAGCACTTATTAGATAGTATACTCTGTTGGCTTCTTAGGGCAGATTGCTCGATTTTGCCATTTATTGACTGTGACCTTGGGCAAATAATTTAACCTCTCTGTGACTCAGTTTCCTTCTCTGTAAAGTAAGACTTAAAATAATACCTGCCTCAATAGATTTTTATAAGAATTAGAATATGTTTACATGACAGGTATTTATTTATTCTGAGATGGTGATGCAAGCAGGGAGAGTCAGAGAGAAGGGAGATAGAGAATCCCAAGCAGGCTCCTTACTATCAGCACAGAGCCTGACATGGGTCTCAAACTCATGAAGCCTGAGATCTGACCTGAACACAAAACTACCTGAGCCACCCAGGCACCCCTACATCTTTAGAATAGCTCCTCACCTATAGGCGCTCAATAGATGATATTTATCTGCTACCCAATGAGTGTCTACTGTATGCTTAGAACTCTGATAGGCATTCTCAGAATGCAGAATTATCGGTTATCCCATCACTGAACTTAAGTATTGCTGGAGAAAAATAATCCTCAGGTAACACATGTATCAGAACGTATGACATTTTGTAGGACAGGATTTATATATCTTAGAAACTTAGGGGGAAGAAAAACTTCTGAGGGTTTGAAGACTCAAATTGCCCAGAAGTAGGATCCGAAGCGCAGACTTGAAAAATGATTTTGGGCAGTGGCAGGGACTTCAGTAACTTAAGGTGACAGGGAAACATGACTAAATAACATGAGAAAACCCGTGAAGCAGCGAAACTGGTTTGCCTGCAGGTATTGATCTGTTTGGGGAAGTGGATTGGCCATTTAGATCAGAATTCAAATATAATAAGCGTTTGAGAATTTTATAGTATTGAAGATGTTATGAACATGCAGTTAATAATTCATAGAAGAAAGGAAATGAGATTTTTATAAAGACATTCAATAATCATATGCTTGAAATAGGCTACAGTAAATTTGGGGGACAATCTGCAATGGCTGAAAAAAATACAAACAATGAAAGGCAAGATCTTCAATAAGATGAAAGGAGGTTTTGTCATGAGGACACAGAAATTCAGCTCATTTGGTTTACAGAAACCCCAGCAGCAGATTGTGCGGCCACGTGGGGCGCCTCCAGCGGCACCAGGCTGGAGGGGCGGTACTTGGGTTGTAACTGGCAATAATGGGGAAGGTTAACAAAGCTCTAAGGGCCTCAAGGGAGCAGACCCCTCCCATGAGACCCTCCCTCTTCCAGCCCTAAAGCATATTGCCCATTTGTTTTCTTGGAAGCTGGAAGGAAATTTCTGGAGCTGAGGCAAAAGATGTATGACTAAAGAAACAATGAAAATATGCTTAGATAAAACAAAAATCAACCCAAGATGGTACATAAAGTAGGTATGGTGAATCTTTGGTGTTTGAGAAGTAGGAGTTTCTATATTTGTAACACCTATTACACACACACACACACACACACACACACACACACGAGGAGCAAAAGGCCAACAGAAAATGAAGGCAGAGGAACATAAACAGCTTAACACCTGATTCTAGTAATAAAGCTTTTTATTTTTTTTTCACTCCTCAGTATTTTACCTTTACCTTTCCACTTTGATTAGCATGTTTGCATCTCTGTCTGTATTTCTTTTTTTTTTCAATGTCTTTTATTTATTTTTGAGAGACAGAGACAGCGTGAGTAGGGGAGGGTCAGAGAGAGAGGGAGACACAGAATCTGAAGCAGGCTCCAGGCTCTGAGCAAGCTGTCAGCACAGAGCCCGATGCAGGGCTTGAACCCACGAACCATGAGATCATGACCTGAGCTGAAGCCGGAAGCTTAACCAACTGAGCCACCCAGGCGCCCCCCACCCTCTCCCCCGTATTTCTTATAGGACTGACTCTTGATAAAAACAGAATACTAAAGCACTTAACAAATCTAAACAGCTTTCTAAAAACAGGGCAGCACTGTTATTGAAAATGGTTTCAATTGAGAATAATTTCAGGAACTAACATTCCTAGCATAACATCCGTCTCACAGACAATCCTAGATTTAATGTAGTTATCAAGCATTCTTTTTACACCAAAAGAAAATTTAATTATATAGTTATCTATGTTATAAAAAAATGTCTGTTTAGCAAAAGAGTGTATGTCTAGGCCATCTACATCTTTAGCTTATTACTTATGTTATATTTATCCAACTACAGGAACACTCTGGATGGTTTATTACATAACAAAAAGCAGTGTGGCATTGGTGGGATATTTATAGCAAGTAGAACACTTTTGAAATATATGATCTTATTACTTCAAATTTACGAATAAGCTCTTTATATATATCAACATAACTGAAATGGTCAGATTGTTAGATCTTGTGATAGTTTAATTTTTTTTTCCCAGGTCCACAATGTCTCCTATTTCCCTGGGTTAAAAATAAAATGATTTCTTGGGGCACCTGAGTGACTCAGTTGGTTGAGCATCTGACTTCTGCTCAGGTCATGATCTTGCAGTTAGTTTGGGAGTTCAAGCCTTACACTGGGCTCGCTGTGTCCGCCTGTCAGTGCAGAGCCCGCTTCGGACCCTCTCTCCTTCTCTGTCTGCCCCTCCCTGCTTGTGCTTTCCCAAAAATAAGTAAATATTAAACAAAAATTTAATTTTTAAAATTTATTTTTGAAAGAGAGAGAGCATGCACGCATAAGTGAGGGAGGGGCAGAGAGAGCGAGGTAGACACAGAATCTGAAACAGGCTCCGGGCTCTCAGCTGTCAGCAAGCACAGAGCCTGACATGGGTCTCAAACCCTTGAACCACAAGATCATGACCTGAGCTGAAGTGGGTTGCTTAACCAACTGAGCCACTCAGGTGCCCCTAAAATTAATTCTTAAGAAAAGTGACATATGCAGAAAATGCTTAGGTCAAAAGAGTTAAAAATTATGGAATTCTCACTCTCCTGTTGCTCCTTACTGTAACAGCCCCCTCAGTTTCCCTGTGTTATCTTCTGTTTCTCTTCTGCTCTAGTTTCTCTGCTCATTGCTAGTGGGGTAATTCAAGCAGGGTTGGAAGAAAGATGTCTATTTTACTACTCTCTCTTTGCTGATAGCAGCGGGTTCATGCACATCCTTCTCTTTTCAAGAGGACTTACCACATCAAATATAGCAAGGAAGAACAGTTAGTCTTGGTAGGACCCATTATAACAATTCTTAGCTATCACTTTGGCTCCATTGTTCCAACTAGTGAAAGGCACATTCTCTTTGTAGCATTTATAACAATTAAATAGATAACTATGCAGACTTGACACTTTGTACTCAAGCATTACACTTTACGATAGATTAAACAGGGTGTAATTTGTGCTGTTCTGAATTTGATGTTGCTCACGTGCATGCAGAATGAAATGGATTACCATTTATATTTATTTTTTAAATAAAGAGTTTCCTGAGCTATGCACTACTCTTTTGAAAGCTGTATAATGGACAAATCTGACCTCAAAAGGAATAATACTCATTGCATGGCAAGTATCTCTCTTTCAAATTTAGTGAAAACTTTGATAGTTTATAAATTTGCTTTAAAATGTTGGCTGTTTCTCTACAATAAAATGAAACACATGATATAATTATTATTCATGTTAATATTCATATTATATATAATTATGTATAACATAGTTAATAATAATTATTCAGTAAAATAATTGTTTAGAGATCTCATAGTGAATGGTCCAAATTACCCCGAGTCTGTAGACATCATCAAACAGTTGGAAACATAAACTACTAGTTGACTCTGACTTACTGTAGGGACAGAGAAGGATTACAGGATTTTTTTTCCTCTATGACATTCATTAAAAACTTGAAAGATGTGTAATGATAAAATGTTCACACTAGAGATTTAATAATCCCCTTATAATATTTAATCATATTTTGGAAATTTGCCACTGTTTTCTAGATGCATGGGTCCAGCAGTTCATTTTTTCCTGAGGTGGTTTATGGCGAGAGGAAGAAATTAGTGAATAAATCACTTTCCTTAAATAACTGTAACTGTGCTTTTTAAAAACATAATCAATACATTTAATTTCAACATATTTTTCTATGTGTTCAGTGAATACCTGTGTGCCTCCTATATGTGGGGAGCTCTAATAAACATGTTTGAGGATTAAATGAAAATAAAAGCGTATCCATCTAGTCTTGAATTAAAATGCTTTTAGAGTTTAGTGGGTAGAGAAGAAAATTTTTAGTTGGGAGGGTTGTGAAAGGTGATATTAGAGTATTTGTGGAATTTATTCCATTACAGTGGACATGGAGAATTAATTTCATGGGAAGGTTATAGAGCAAAAGCAGAACTTGGAAAAGGACAGTCAGCACACATGGAAATGTGTGAGGTGGGTTGAAGTGAAAGTTCTTAGAAAGTAAGAAGATCGAAGCTGGTTTGTGCAACTTTTCTCAACTTTAACTTTTCTCATTGAAAAACAAACACTAGTTTTTATGATAACTGAATGAGACAGTGCTTGTTAATCACTTTGGCCTGGAGTTTGGCATAAAAATAAGGTTTTAATGCATTTAGCTATCAACTATGTGTTGGGAAGGAATGCTATGAGGCTGTTATTTAACAAGGGTTGGGAGGAGGGATACAATGAGAGAATTGGTGGCATGGACTGAGAAGATGGTCTGCTCACAGGAGAAGGAACACAGGATGGTTCATATCACGGGGAGGAAAGATACTGAGTCCACTTTTGTAGGTATTTTTAGAAAGAATGGTGGTAAATCAAGTTGGAATGATCTAACAAGTGGTAATTAAGATATAGCCAGAGTTCAGATGTTGGGTTTATATGTATAAAGGTGATAGTGGAAGCCATGAAGTGGGTTTTTTTGTTTGTTTGTTTGTTTGTTTTTTACAAATATATCTAGTTTAGAGGGTGAGTGCATGAGAGAGAGGAACAGAGGGAGGGAAAGAGAGAGAACCAGAGAGAGAGAGAGAGAGAGAGAATAAGAATGCGAGAATCTCAAGCAGGCTCCACACTTAGTGTGGATCCAGACATGAGCTCAACTCATCACCCGGGATCATGACCTGAGCCATAATCAAGAGTTAGTTGCTCAAGTGACTGAGCCACCCAGGCACTCCAAAGTCATAAGGTATGGAAGGAGTACAAATAAAGGAAAAAAAAAAAAAAAAGAAAGGAGGAAAGGATTAAATATAGATGTTGAGAAACAACAGTATTTGATCTTAGGATGTAAAGAAATCAGACAATGATATAGATAGAGGTGCCTGGGTGGCTCAGTCAGTTATGCATCTGACTCTTGATTTTGGCTCAAGTCATGATCTCATGGTTTCTGAGTTTGAGTGTCAGGCTCTGCGCTGGTGGAGCCTGCTTGGGAATCTCTCTCCCTTCCTCTGTCTCTGACCCTCTTGTGCTTGCTCTCCCTCTCAAAATAAATACACTTAAAAAAAGTTAATTTTTTTTGAGAGAGAGTACACGCATGAGTGGGTGGGGGATTGCAGAGGATCTGAAGCAAGCTCTGCGCTGACAGTAGTGAGGCCGTTGTGGGCCTCCAACTATAAACCATGAGATCGTGACCTGAGCGGAAGTTGAATGTGCAATCAACTGAGCCACCCAGGTGCCCAAGAAAGAGTAGGATATAGGATCCTAGGAGCTAAAGGAACAATGGGTTTCAAGAGGGCAGTGGAAAAAAAGAGGGGTATCAGTGGGACAGGAACCATCAATTGTAAAGCATCATAACAGTGAAGCCTCTCTTGGGTCTGGAAGCCAGGGAGTTTCATGTCTAACAAGTAAAGCAGAGTAACGATGCTCCCGTTTGAGAAGCTTGGAAGTCCATTGCGTTTTCTCATGGAAATAGTATACCTTTGCTTAATTTCTTTCTATCTATATGATCAAATAGATATTGGTCAGATATTGTGACATATATTTATTTCTAAGAGAAAACTTTCAAACAAATGATTAAACTTTCTGTGAGCAATCCATTTTATTTCATAGTGATTTTAGGAATGTGTCCTTTAAATTTTAAGTGATGTAAAGTGGGGTATGTGTACTCAGACCACTTCTTTCATTTCACCTCCAAGCATGTTTTCTTAGAAGATTTTACGGGTCAAAACTGAAAAAAAAGTGAGAAAGATCTGAAATTTGGCAATGGTAGTTTTTTCACATTTCCTGAGAAATCGTTTAATAGGATTTTTTATTTCATAGAAAAAAGATTTAGAAAATAGACCTGGTGTATGAATATAATTCTATAACATTTTAATGGGATTTTTGGTTTGTCTTCATTATTTAGAATGAGTAGTGATTTTGAAATTTTCAGGCCCTTCAATTCACTTATCCCAACGTCTCCTTCTTCCCTGCCTGCTGCTATCTGCCCCACATTCATCTGACTGCCTTTTTTTCTGTTGTCTTTCCCTCTCCCGTCAAGAGATAGTGAAGAACATCACACAGTTACACTGATTACTACCTGAAAAAATGATGACCGTCAGCAGAGGGCACATCTTTAAATACCCTCCAGCTAATGCTCTTTTTAAACCTCCACGCTTTCTTTCCAACCCTGCCTTAGGACCCGCTGCTTGTCCCGGAGCAGATGACTCTCTCTCTTTTTTTTACAAAAGAATTAGAGACCAATAAGTGGAACTGTCTCAACTTTTTGATCAAGTTGTTCTGGTTGTTTCCATTTACCTAAAAGCTTTTACATTTTTTTTAAATCTCCATGGAGGAGGTATCCTCCTCCCTTTTAGCTGTGGATTAGGTTTCTACCATGTTACGCTTATTGATTCACTTCGTCTCCACACTCATGTTTGGAACACAAGGGGTGACCAAAAAACAGCCTGATCTAGAGTCTTCTGAAGGACTTTGCTCTGCCCATAAATTACATGCTCTGTCTTGAATTTTCAGTGTTTCCTTCTCTATTTGCTGTTCTCCTTATATACATGGAGGCATGCCTCCATCTCTTGTACTGAAAAAGAAAATAAGCATTTTATTCTTTAATAGGCTTCACATTGTTACTCTCATTCTCTTTACACAAAAGGTTGATAGATTTCTCCAACCTGATTTGATGACTCTATACCTACCTCCTCTCTTGGGAGACATTTCCTGTCTGTGGGCTTTGTGATAGTGTTCTTGGATTTTCTTCTCTTTTGCCTCTGCTCAGATTCTCTGTCTCTTCTTTAAATGTTATTTTCCAGAGTTGTAGTACTGTGTATTTCCTTCCTCCTCCCATACACTATACTCTGCGAGTCATGCATTGATTTACCTGTGTTCTTTATATATATTGTAAACATCAAATCCTTATATTAGTATTAAACATCAGAGAACTCCAAACCAACATTCAGTGGCCTACTGAATATCTACACATGGATCTCCCCAAAACATAGCTAATTGAACCTATAAAAACAAACTCATCAATGTCCTTCTAAATTGTTCCTTCTGTGCTTGCTTGCTTACTTTCTTTTTCTTTCTTTCATTCATTCGTTCGTTCGTTCCTTCCTTCTTTCTTTCTTTCATGCTTATTTTTGAGAGAGAGAAACAGAGCATGAGCAGGGGAAGGACAGAGAGAGAGAAGGAGACACAGAATCCGAAGCCGGCTCCAGGCTCTGAGCTGTCAGCACAGAGCCCAATGTGTCTCTTGAACTCACAAACTGCAAGATCAGGACCCGAGCCGAAGTCAGACACTTAACTAGCCAAGCCACCCAGGCGCCCCTCTCCTGTGCTTTCTATATTAAAATGTCCTATCACTGTTTAACTGAAGAACTCCATGAATCATTCTAAAATCCTTTCTCCATTCACTGTTTATATCCAGTAGTACATGAAATTCTGTTGTTCTGAATACTTCAGAATTTTTGTTGAGCTAGTTTCTTGCACTGGGCTTGTTCTGCATTTTTCTTTCTTCTCTTACTGCTACTGGAGTGGTTTGAATCTCCATCATTTCTTATCTAGATCTTCCCTTCTCATTTTTCATTTTCCCTTGGAACCATCATCCACTTAGCTCTCTGAAAAATTATTTTATCATGTTTATATATACTTAATTGATCTTGTTATATGCTAACTTCACTTTTCCCATTCTCTCCATCATTTTGGGAAACCATTCTAAATGCTTCAGAATGTTATTTAAACCCTTGGTCTGGCCCTTCTCTCTGCCTCAGTTTTGTCCCTGCCATGCCTGCTCCCACTCTGTGTCATTTGTTGGACCAACCAGCAATTCAGACTTCTTATGCCATGTTTTATATTCCCTCTGCCTTCATTCTTACTTGCTTTCTTTCTCAATTTTGTCAAATTCCACTCATCTTTCAAATCTCACTTCAATAGCTGCTAGTTCAGAAAGCCTCCCCTATCTGCCTCCCTGCACTACTACTAGATAAACTTTAAATAATTATCTCTTGGGCTTGAAATGTATCCCAGTGGTAGGATTCAGGACACATCACCCCCAAATATGGTACTGAGTATTTTAAAATGAAGGAGTTAGAGAAATGGCACATGCGAGGACTTCCTGACCTTCCCTTCATGTGAAAATTTCTTCCCTAAACCCAGGGAAAAGGAGCATCCTTATCTCTGAAGACAAGGGATAGAGAGAAGAATCTGAATGAATAGGCTTTGTTAAGTCACCCCCCCCCCCCAGTTTCCTACTACACTTTGTTCATACTCTTTGCTCTATTGTATCTTTCCACGACTTGACTTTCTACTCTTTATCAGACTTAGCATAAGAACAGTCAAGTTTAACTCAGGTTTCTCTGAGCTTTCATTTCCTTATGAAGGTTCCTGTTTCATGTAAAATGTGTATTAAATAAATATGTATGCTTTTCCCTTTTTAACCTGTCTTTTGTTAATCTGCCTTCTATTGTCTAAGTATTATCTAAGTTAAGAACTTAGAATGGTAGGGGTGCCTGGACTGCTCAGTCATTTGAGCCTCCACCTCTTGATTTCTGCACTGGATATGATCCCAGAGTCATAGGATCGAGCCTGAACCAGAAGGCATATATTTGTCATTTCTGCATCTGCAGTTTTTAGTATCTTCTCCAGCAGACATGAGTTCTTGTTGAATGGGTTAATAAAGAGCACACAATGAATTCTACCTTGTGGTGTGCTGCGTTCATTTCTTGTTATGTGAGAAGGATATATCCTCTATAATTTTCTCCAAAATTTCATAGAACCTTCTGGTTATAGTAAAACGGGGGTTAGTGATTGTACATATATGCTTGACAATTTACTGTGAAAGAGAAAGTCCAATAAAGAATCTGCACCTGTGAGTGTTTTCCCTCATGTAATTTTCCCTCTCATGATGAATGGGATCTTTGCTTTTTCTGGCCATTATAATCTTCTAATTCCAGGTTGGGAAGGCATAGTACTCATGAATTTTAGAAAAACTGGGTAATGCCTTATATCTATAAAAAATAATCCTTGCTCCTGTAAAGTGTTCTTGACAGCTTGTCATTGGGGGTGAGAAGGCTGGATAGGTCCTCATTTACTTTCAGCCAAAACAGGTTAACCTCAGTGAATGCTGGTGGTGAGAGTACACTCAGGTGTCAAGTTAGAACACAGGTTTTGGATCACTTTAGCATAAATCAGAATTCGGGTGTGAGTTGTGTTTTTTGTTGTTTTGTGTTAGTTTTGTTTTTACATAAAGAGTCTCTGCCTCTCAGTTGCCTAGCTAAAGGGATATATAACAATTCTTACTCTTTGTCAATGTTGGGAATTATATTTAGGAAGAGGTGGTTTATTTATTTATTCATTTATTTATTTTTAAAAAATTTTTTAATATTTAAAAAAAATTTAACATTTATTTATAATTGAGAGACAAAGAGGGACAGAGCATGAGCATGGGAGGGACAGAGAGAGGGGAGACACAGAATCTGAATCAAGCTCCAGGCTCTGAGCTGTCAGCACATAGCCTGATGTAGGGCTCAAACCCCCAGACCACGAGATCATGACCTGAGCTGAAGTTGGATGCTTTACCTACTGAGCCACCCAGGTGCCCCTATTTACTTATCTTTAAAGTTTATTTTATTTTTCAGAAAGAGGGAGAGACAGCGCATGAGTGGGGGAGGGGCAGAGAGAAGGGGAGACAAAGAATCTGAAGCAGGTTCCAGTCTCAGAGCTCTCAGCACAGAGCTCAGTGCAGGACTTGAACCCATGAACTGTGAGATCATGATCTTTCTCTAATAGCAGTAATAAGAATACTAGTATTTATAGTACTTTTCAAATGTATTATTGGTTAGGAAGAATTCACTCTGCCATTCAAGGTCCTTCTGGCTGGATTAAGAATCACACTGACATGAGACACATTAATGGAAGAAAATCAAATGTAATAGTGTACCTGTGGGAAATCCACTTAGACATGGAAATTTCAAAGACATTCAGGTGACATGATGCTTATATGAGCTAAGGAGAGGAGTGGAGTCTGAGGATACAAAGGGGAGAAAGACCATTAGGAAGAAGGTAAAAGGAGATGATTGAAAGACAGAGGTTCCCTGTTACGTAGATATGTTTCTTAGGTAAGGAAAGATCTCTGTAAATAGCTGTCTTCCTTATACAGGCACACAGTTCAAGAAGTAAAGAGTTTTTCCCAAATCTACTGGATTTTGATAGCTTAAAAACAATTTTTTTTAAATGTTGATTCATCTTTGAAAGACAGAGAGAGACAGGGCAGAAAGAGCCAGATGCGGGGCTCAAACTCACAAACCGGGAGATCATGACCTGAGCCAAAGTCAGACACTTAACCTGCTGAGCCACCCAGGCGCCTCTAATTGCTTTTAACTCAAAATAATGGGCTTATCTTGGGCCCATTTTGGTGGCCTGCCTTGTCCCCTACCATATACTCTAGTGTATAAACTGTAGAAAGCATAGTATTAGAATAAGGTGGTTTGAGGCCTTCATTTTAACCGTTCTGTAGCTTTCTTTCTACACCCTCCTCCCAGGTATTTTGTTTGTTTGTTTGTTTCTTGATATTTGTTTACCTTTGAAGAGTCATATTCGTACAGCATGATTCAGTAGACATTCTTCCTTATTTTCATTTGTGTGAAAGTACCCCCAGCTTTCATGTATTAATTAGGTTGCTTCACATGAAGTCAGTTCTCTGTGTTTTTCTCTATGGCATTTCATCCTTTTTTGTGACTTTTTCTTTTCCTTCTTCCTCTATAGCTTATCAGCTTATGCATGAATGTGTATATGTATGTACTTTTTGAGAAAGAGACACCCCATGCTAGCAGGGGAGAGAGACAGTGAGAGAATGTCAAGCAGGCTCCACGGTCAGTGCAGAGCCTAATAAGGGGTTCAATCCCATGACCTGAGCTAAAATCAGGAGTTGGATGCTCAACTGAGCCACCAAGGTGGCCCTATCAGCTTGTTTTTATACATTCTTCTAGATCTCATTTAGAGGTATTATGTTTTATTTTTAGCCTTATGCTTTTTTTGTATTAGGCTTTCTTACCCCACATTTAATTTTCTGTTCTATTTAAATTTGCCTGACAAAAAGTTGGTAACATGTAGTTCTATTGGAATTCTTATCCAAAAAGAAGAGAAAGACAAACATGGTTAAATATCATCATGGAACACTTATGAAATACGGAGTTATCTTTTTTTTTTAATGCTTTTTTATATTGAAAGAGAGAGGAGAGGGAGAGCATGAGTGGAGGAGGAGCAGAGAGAGAGAATGAGAGTTTGAGAGAGAGAATCCCCAGCAGGCTCTGTGCTGTCAGCTCAGATTGACCTGGGGTTTGAACTACTGTGAAATCATGACCTAAGCTGAATGAAATCAGGAGTTGGGTGCTTAACTGACTGAGCCACCCAGGTGCCCCTGTAGTTAATTTTCTTTTCTTTTTTAAAATTATTTTTAAAAATATAATTTATTGTCAAATTGGTCTCCATACAACACCCAGTGCTCATCTCAACAAGTGCCTCCCTCAGTGTCAGTCACCCACTTTCCCCTCTACCTCACCCCCCATCAACCCTCAGTTTGTTCTCAGTATTTAAGTCCCATAATTCATTTTCAAAACAGCACTTTCCTAAACCACTCTTGAATACGGTCTCTTGAAAAGGTGGGAAAACATTTGGTACTAATCAAATTTGAAGAAGTAGGACAAATAAGGAAAAGGCAGATGCAGAGAGAAGTTCAGATTCAAATATATCATTTCTTATCATTCTTAGTAGTGTTTCCTATGTTTGCATGGGCAGAAAAGAATACCCATATTATGTCTTTTTATAAATAAGGGTGAATAAATGAAATATATGAAGAGATTACAAATGAAATTATCTTGATTTGAATGGGGAACTTGTGTGCTATTTGGTGATGTTTCTGATGCCAGGAAGAAGTAAGACCGGAGACCTAAGCTTTTCTAAAGTGTCCTGATGTCTATAGCTTGTGTTTTAAGATCTCCGTTTCATTAACAAGAATATACGTGAAAAAGATTTGACTGCAATCTTCCCAACATAATTGTAATGTCCAGATGTTCTTTTAGAACTCAAGGCTCAATCCAGGAATTCCAAACTTAAAAGTCTTCAGAAATGAAATACCTTTAAACTTTATGCACTAAGATATTTGTTGCTAATAATTTATAGTATAGTTAAGGTTGATAATTCTCTATCTTTTAACCAAAAAGGATGGTCAAATAAATTATGGAATGTAGAGATAATGGAGTATTAAGTGGCCTTTAACATACAATGTTTATAAAATATTTGCAATGGCATGGGGGAATATTTATCATATGACCTAATAAGCAAACAAAGAGATAGGAATTTTATATAATATGCTATGTGAAAGAATTTTAAAAGTCTAAAAGGGAATATATCAAAATATTAACAGTGGTTTTCCTTGTGTAATAGAATTATGAGAAATTTAAAATTATTTCTATTTTCTTGTTTCAAATATTCTACACATCCTTAGTATTACATTAAGAAGACTTACGAGCTAAAGGGTAAAGTTTAAATTAAAAAAAAAATTAATGTTTATTTATTTTGAGGAGTGAGAGACAGAGCAGAAGGGGAGGGTCAGAGAAAGTGGCAGACACAGAATCTGAAGCAGGCTCCAGGCTCTGAGCTGTTAGCACAGATCCTGATGCAGAACTTGAACTCAGGAGCTGTGAAGTCATGAGCTGAGCCAAAATCGAGAGTTGGAGTCTTAACCGACTGAGCCACCCAGGTGCCCCTAGTTAAAAGGTTTTTTTAAGTGTATTTATTTATATTGAGAGAGGGAGAGTGGTGATGGGAGGTGGAGAAGAGAGAATCCCAAGCAGGCTCCACACTCAATGTGAAGCCCTACATGGGGCTCGATCTTATAACCATGAGATCATGACCTGAGCCAAAATCAAGACTTGGACGCTTAGTTGGCTGAGCCACCTAGATGCCCCAAGTTTAGAATAATCTAGTAACTAATTACCAATATAATTTTCATAAAAATTAAGGAAATATTTACCCTCATATTGAACAAGACCTCTGTGTCATTTGCTCTTTTTCTTTTGTGGGATATCAGCATCCCAAGAAGTTGACCCTAAACGTTCATTGGTTTTGTAATTTGAGAATGGACTGCAAGGGTGGACATAAAAGGAACTTGGATGGGAAAGAAAGATTTCAAGGCAATTTAATGAATTATCTATATCATGAATATAGAATGTGTGTGGCTTCACTTTGCCCGAGCTCTGATAGAACATTCTCTTCTGATTTCTGCAGGATCAAGTCATGGGTGGATAAGATGCAAGAAGACCTTGTCACACTGGCAAAAACCGCAAGTGGAGTCAATCAGCTTGTTGATGTGAGTGAAATCCCAAGATACTTGTTAATTTTTCCTTTAATTTGAATGCAGTTGTATCTTCCAGGAAACTGCATTTCTATATTATGAATAGGATATGATTTTTCAGGCGAATCGGGTAACGGAAGTATGAGAAGAACCCTTAGTACCTGCTGGTTATTGTGAACAAAGCAAGCCATCCCTAACAATTAATGTAGTGCTCTCACCACGCTTTCCAGTTTGCATACAGCCTTACCTTAGGTGAGCTCATGTGACGTGCAGACGGCCCTAAAATTCATACTGGGGTTTTATGTTCCTGTTCTTCAGGGTATACGTTAGAATCTCTCACACGGTGGTGACTTTAAGTCCTTAATGGGTTATTTTGAATATCCTCAGTGGGAACACATGTTCTTTCTTTGAGGGTAGATATTATTTTTAAAAATGGTTGGAAAGTGTTTATAGCCCTGCCTAGAGACTAGAGTGAGTCATTGAGATGGATAATAAAGATTTTTGTGTAAGAGAAGGAGACCCTCTAAAATATGTTTTTTTCTTAAGATTTATGAAATGGCTATGAAAGTCACTCTAAACTGATTCTTGAAAATGACAGCAGCTTGTAAATAGTTGTTTAGCGTCTTAAATAGATTATTTTCTTTGGATAAGAGCATTTACATTTGTAAGTTCTGTAAGATTTTTTAAAAAAACTAAATGTCATTTCTTTACATTCTCACTACCTCTGTTCCAATGTAAGTAATGCAACAATTTGAAGGTACTTTCATCATGTGTTCTTAGTGATGCAGTGAGACCTTTTGTTTTCCAAAAATGGGATGAGTCAGTGGGCTGAGACAGGATACAAAAGCAATTATATGTATGATATATGAATATTTGTCCTAAGAATATATGTGAATATTCCTCTTCCAGGCAGAAACTAGAATATATGGTTACCCTATGAATATATTTAAAATTTTTAATGTCTTATTTACTTTTGAGAGAGAGAGACAGACAGACAGACAGCATGGGCAGGGGAGGGTCAGAGAGAGAGAGAGACACAGAATCCGAAGCAGGCTCCAGGCTCTGAGCTAGCTGGCAGCACAGAGCCTGACACGGGGTTCGAACCCACGAACTGTGAGATCATGACCAGAGCTGAAGTCGGATGCTTAACCAACCGAACACCCATGTGCCCCATATTTTTTTTTGAATTTCATAAAGAAACCTGACAAATACTTTAAAAAGTTATTCTAAAATCTCTTAAAAACCAGTTGGAGGTTTCAGCATACAAAAGCATATTAAGAAACAAATGCTCGTAAGATGAGATAAGGAATATATTTGGAATGAAAAGTGTTTCCTTGTGACAATGATTAAATTTAATTCTCATCAACGCTTGTTGAGCTCTTAGTACGTCCTAGGCACCGTTCAGGTGCCAAAGATGGATAGACATGCAGTTCCTCTCTCCAGAGGACTGACACTGTACTACTCAGACATTTCCATTTTAGGAGTCAAAGGTTCTGGAAAGCTATTGGAAGCTGATGCTTGCGGTCTGCAATAATTCCTTGGACAATGGAGTAAATGGACAGTGTATGAAAAAATGAAGTTGTGTAGGATAATAAGGCGAGCCTCTATGAAAGTGACAGTTTGTGGAAGGAGAAAAACACATGAGAATGGACAGATTCTGGTTAGAAGCTCTATGACTCTCTTTACTGGTAGTTTGAGATTAAGAATAAAACTGCTCTAGGGAGCTGTCCTTCGCTTCAGGGTTTCTCTAGTCTCAGAAACCAATCTCTTGGCTCACCTCACTTTTACTTTTGGTGTTAAGATGTGAACCCTTTTGCCAAATCTGCTTTTTGCAATGAATATTTTTTTTAAAAGTCTTGCCTGATTTCCATTATGCTTTATTCACCATAGATTACTAAGAACGTTGCAAATACTGATGAATGAATAAATGTCTAGTCTGAATTTGGATAAAAAAGAAGAATGGGCAGGATGAAAGAAAATCCCCACAGTGTTATGAAACTTGTACCTAATTATGTGACAGCAAAAGATACACATAAAATAATTATATATTAGAACAAGGAATGGGGGGATGAGAGAGAGAGAGAGAGGAAGGGAGGCAGAGTTAGTTCAGAATCTATTCTTGGGGAAAAATTAAGTATTGGGGTGCACGGAGAGTGTTATTTTGCATAGGTAAATGACTCCATATGCCCCTACCCTTTTGCCAGAAGAGAAAAGGTCCATGATGGTGGCTAAAGGGTTGCATTTCTTTTTGTCCATAAGAACTTAAAGCTCAAGAGTACTGAAGGGCACCAGACTTGAGAGTGAACTTTATTATTATTTTAGTGTTTTGAGGGGGGTGGGGAGGGTCAGCGAGAGCACGGGAGACACAAAATTCAAATCAGTCTTTAGACTCTGAGCTGTCAGCACAGAGCCCGACCGGGCTTGAGGTCCCAAACCGTGTGATCATGACCGAAGTCAGATGCTTGCTGACTGGGGCACCTGGGTGGGGTGCTGGATGCATGGTGGAGATCAGCAGTTGGACCGAGGAATTTAACAGATTCTTGAGTTGATATTTAATGTTGCAAAAATGGTGATTCTTCACTAGTTATTTAATGGATTTGTTTTTACCAGCATCACAGGACACAATAGCTTGTTACCTGAAGGTTCAAAAATAGCTGTGATGAGGTAACGTCGCTAAAATAAGACATCTTTCCAATTTTATAAAAATTGCTTTACGGAGTCATAAAACACTAGCCCAGGAAGGTTGATAACGATTAATACAGTGTGTTATAGAAGACGTATGTTATGTTACTTTGATACATTTGTATATTGCAATATGGTTGTAATGATGTTTATCACCTTACATACCTATAGTACAATATTATCTTCTGTTTTTAACAAGCTGTAAACAGATTTTAGGATTGCTTCTTCTATTTTTTGAAAAAATGCCTTTTGTATTTTGATGGGGATTAGATTGAATTTCCAAATGACTTTGGGTAGTATAGCTGTTTTAACAGTATTAATTCTTCTGACCCATGAACACAGAATTTTTTTTATTTGCTTGTGTCTTCTTTGAAATCTTTCTGTTATCTCATTTTATTACTTTTAAACACACATGCGGAGACATGAATTTCTGTAGCTGGCAAGTGGAGAGGCTGATCATCATACATTAACTAATAGATAACATTTAAAAAATTAAGGTGGTCTTAGGGTTCTTGGAAACAAAGTTTTTATGCTTATAAAACAGTCACGAGCAACTATTTTCTCATTAAATGTGTTGATAAAATGTTTCATGTACCCATATACTTTACTTTCCACTAGTATCTAAATGATCAGATATTCTGAATTAATGAGTTCTGTAATAATGATAATTTGCTTTGTGAAAATGTTTTTTTAAAGATGAACTGGTAAATACAAACTACTGTTTGTTTTCCTGTGAAATATACTTTTGATTCTTCAAAAAAGAAGAATTCTTGTTTTAAAAGAAGTCATTTGGTTAAGTGTCTGACTCCGGCTTTTGGCTCAGGTCATGATCTTATAGTTTGTGGGTTTGAGCCCCGCATTGGGCTCTGCACTGGCAGTGTGGAGCCTTTGTGGGATTCGCTCTCTCACTCCCTCTCTGTGACCTGCCTCAACTCTTTAAAAAAGTAGAAAAACTTAAAAAAGGAAAACAGAACTCTGCAAATAAGTCTGAGATCCTCAGTTGGTCCCTTTGACTGATCCTGCTGTGGAGAAGTAAATCACAATAACATCAGCAAATTACAACCTTTTGTGAGTTTTGTTGTCTTTTTTGTACTGTTTTTTTTTCCTACCTCCCTCTTTTCCTCCCTCTTTTCCTCAAGACTTCCTTGGGGCCTCCTCTTTATTAAAAAAATGGGACTGATGGTTCTCATTGGCATTTATTTAAGTGGATGGTAACTCCTTCCTCAGCTCTAAGCAGAATGTATTTGATACTGGGAAGCAGGTGTGAAGACCATATTTTGAAAGAAGTTTTTCCAAATAGGTCATTCCACATAAGTCTCTCTTCCTGGTGAGGGCCGGGTGGCACTGGGCCACCAGGGGAACTTGGACTGAGGCGAGGCACATGATGTTCAGGGCATACAGAGTTGAGGAAGATACCCTGGAGGGTTGGAAACTTGCACTCCTCAGAGTCAGTGAGTAGCTTCCGTCATTTTGCGCCCTAAGTGACTTACTTGCCTCACCATAG
The DNA here is from genome assembly GCF_006229205.1 of Suricata suricatta. Classification (NCBI taxonomy): domain Eukaryota; kingdom Metazoa; phylum Chordata; class Mammalia; order Carnivora; family Herpestidae; genus Suricata; species Suricata suricatta. Next base: position 69,747,500 of record NC_043701.1, on the reverse strand, counting down.
GCCACAACGCCGGGGCCCAGGGACAGTAAAGGCCTAACTTGATCTGTATCCCTGTGGCAGTGGCAGAGACATTTTCAGCTTTCTGGACATCACACAAGGCCTCTGCTACATTTTCTTTCCTGTTCCTTTCTCCTCTTATATTTATTTCAGGTGCAGTGGTGATTCCTGCAGTGTTAACAATATATGCATTTTGAAATCTTCAGCCATGTTATCTGACGCTGCTCCTACCTCCCTTCTGTTTCAATTCTCATGTGTTGTATCTTCTGACAGCGCAGGATGGTCTGGGAATCCACTCTTTTTGTTAGCAGGGATTATTGTATCCCTTTAGCTTTCTAAGAGTTGACACAATGTGTGTCATCTTGTTTTAAGGCTTTTTCCTAACTGGCAAGTTCTGTCTGGGTTTCTAACATGTTAGGTTAGAATATGTAAATGTTTTTAAGAAAATTTGTGAATGTTTTTCCCCCTGTAAGAGTACTTTTGATGATAAAATCATTCCGCAGTGGTATCATCATAGAACTTTCTGGCTTTTGATTCACTATTGTGATTTTGTAAGTTAAGATTATGTTAAAATCAATGCGTACATATTTGAATATGCTTTCAAAGATGTGAATATGAAGTGTGTCTAAATATTGAGCATTCAGTACTCTTAATTAAGTTAGTATTTACATAAATGTTTTAAGTGAACAATTTTTTTTCATTAGTAACTCGTGGTATTAATAGGCTGGGGTGCTTTTACTTTGACATTGTGGTCACGTCACTTATGTAAATAGAATATTCATATTCTAGGTGGTGGAGAGCTTAGTATATTAATCTGTTTACAAAAGAAGATACTCTAGAGCAGACCGTAATTGATCATTGGTGATTCCGACTAGGGAATCAGCAAGATGCTGAGGCAACAGCAAGGCCTGGGATTTTCTTTTCTCCTGGGGAGAGCTGCTAAGTAGCTGGGTGGGATTAGATTCCCGGTTACCTGCTTGACAAGTGAGATGGATCATAACACTCTCTCTTCCTTTCAGAAATGTTATCAGGGAAAAAGGAAATAGGAAATGAAATGCGAAAGCAATCAGAGATGCTAAGACCACGTTAAATGCTTATGCCATGTTAAAATGTAGCTTTATATTCATATTACTTTATAAATGTAGCATAATTACCACTTTATAAGAGTAATATAATTAATTTTCAAATATAATTTTATTGTTATATTGAGATTAAGAAGCAGTTGTGAAGACTATATTTTGAAAGAGATAACAAACAAACAAGCAAACCCAGAATTACTGGTTTTATTTAGCGTTGCCTTATTCTCTCAGTGATGAAATGTTGTAACTAAATCAATTACCATAATTATGCAGGCAACTTCAGATTGCAGTTATTTTAGGGGAAAAACCCACTTTTTTTCCTCTAAGTAGCTAGAAATCTGTTTTGACTGCAGAGAGTACTATCAGTAGAGAGTATGGATTTCCTGCACCCATCTACTGGAGGTTTTAAATTAAGAAGCTAACTTTTTTTTTTTTTTTTGAGCAATAGTCAATTACATTCATTTTCATAGGTATGGAACAAACTCTCCAGGGCATTTCTAACCCGATGGTGACTTTCAGTGTTTCATTAACAGGTTTTTAAATGAAGTACTGTGGGTTTACAAACATGAGTAGTGAAAGACTCATAAGTCATTTCCTTGTTTATCTTGTCAATCTGTTCCATTATCACTCAATACTTAACACTTGCTTAAGTTTTACTAGTACTTACCGGGTAAATGATTATTCACTGTTTTTCCAAATAGCAACCTAATGGTTTGGTAATACTAATCACAGACAGAATGATATAATGCTGCCTGTGCTCTCCTTTTGTCCATGAGTAACACAGTGAAGATGGAAGCTAAGAGCCCCTCAATGATGTAGGCTGCAGCTTCTCTAGAATGAAGAGGAATGGCATAAAGACCATTACCTGCTACTGTACATACTCAGCGTACAGCAAACAGCTTCTTAGTATTTACTTTTCCTGAAGATATTTGGTGTCTTCATGTATGGGGCCGTGGTTCGCAGCCAGGAGCATTTCTTCCCCCCAGGAGACATTTGTCAGTGCTTGGAACCGTTTGTGATTGTCACAACTGGAGGAGGGGCTGCTTCTGGCATCTAGTGTGAACAGGCCAAAGATGCCGCTACACATCCCACAATGCACGGCCCATCATCTCACAGCACAGGGTCATCTGGTAAAATTGTCAGTAGCGCTCAGGTTGAAAAGCTGCTCTAGGAGGACTGAAAAATTGAGGCAAGAATCAATGTGTAGAATTCTTTAAATTAATAGAAGTTTGTAAAGTTGTCTCTCAGCATTGATAGGTAGCAGTTTAGCTTTACAAAAGCCATTTGTTAATAAGGTATCATGGTTAAGAGCTAATTAAACTGTGCTGCTTTTTAAAATTCTTTTGTTGGCCATAAAATGAATTTGGGTCATTTGGGGTTAGGGACATTAAGCAAGCAGCTCACTCAGCCTATGGTTAATTATTTTTTAATTTCATTTTAATAGAATCTAGTATGATCTCTTGTACTTTTAATTGCATATGAATTTGCTGCTCAAAACACACACACACAATTCATATGTAGCTCTAGATATGCAAAGGGAAAGAGGCTAGGTTAATGTTATCTCTGGAATTAGCAAACAAAAAACCCAAGTAGGTGGCTTCTTATTATATGTATCTTAATGCTCTTCTGAATTCTGAATATCCTTTTTTTTTAAATGCTCAATATTCTGTTTTAAAATGTTTATTTCTTTTTGCGAGAGGGAGAGCGCGTGCGAGAGCACACATGCATGCACAAGCCCGGGAGGGGCAGAGAGAGGCAGAAAGAATCCCAAGCAGGTTCTGAGCTATCAGCACAGAGTCAGGGCTCGATCTCATGAATGGTGAGGTCATGAATTGAGCTGAAATAAGAAGACAGATGCTCAACAAACTGAGCCACCCAGGCACCTCTAATTCTGAGTGTTCTCAAAGATAAACTTGCTGTTTCCCTTATGTGTGAAATGTCTCCAACCTAAAAACTGAAGAATTCTTGTTATGAATCTCTCCCCCCCCCTCTCTTTTTTTTCTCAATTTAGTCTTTGTTTTTGGTTAGTTTCTGTGTTTTAGGCATGAGCCCTTGTATTATTTGCCTGCATTTCTGGTTAAATAGTATTGCCTGGTCCAATGTATAGTATGGAGAAAGCACAGGCATGTTTGTGCTTGTCACTTGTTCTGGTCCTTGTGGCATCTCTAATGCAGGCTCAAAAGCATCACCATCAAATTCTTGATAATAGGAACTAGGACAAGTAGCAGTATATACCATGGGACGTTCTCTAATTCCGCCTCTAAGACACACACACATATTCAGATGATGTTCATAGTAAATAGACCTACATTATATCTTGAATTCTCCCTGTGTGCTAATTAATTTTAATAGAAGATCTGAGCAATATAGCTTGGAGTTGACCATATTCTAAGGTATAAACCAGGACCCTAAATTTTACACCTCCCCTTGAGAGTGACTGAATTTGCTTTTCAATCTATATTTCCAATAATTCCTTGTGTCACACAGATTCTGATTTCTTTCCTCCCTTATTAATACATATTTCTCTCAAAGTGTGGCTATAATTCCATCTTTTTGACTACTACCATGCATATGATTTTACTTTACTCTGAATTCTGACAGCACAATTTTCTCTACCTCTTACATGGAACCCTAATAACCTTCATATCGATCCTTACCTTGATTTTGTGTGTTTATTCTGTTTTTAAGATGTAATTATCATTTAGGTGCTCTATTCGTGCCATCTGCAGATAGGGAATGCTGGTTGTGTGCGGACAGTGGACTGTGTGCTGGGGTGGACCAGCGAACAAAACAGGCAAAAATCTCTCGAAATTCATATTCCGGTTCAAGGAAATATGACATTTGTAACAAATATGATACTTAATAAATTATGACTGTAAGATGATGTTTGCATTTACTTAAAAGTAGCCAAATAGACACTGGGTGTTGTGTGTAGGTGATAACTCACCTATCTGCATTGTACTCCTGAAACCAATATTGCACTGTATGTTAACTGACTAGAATTTAAATTAGAATTTGAAAAAAGAAAGGGCAGCCAAATAGAAATCTCAAGCCATGACAAAGTACAAAGGTGGTATTCTGTCTCAGAAAGACAGGTTAGAGGGGAAAGGAAACAAAAGGCTGTCATTTAAAGTGATTTTTACTAACTGTGCTAAACAATTGACAGTGTATTGAAGAGTATTAAACAGTGAGACATTAAAAAAAACTTGACATTTGTTTAGAGATTGCATCATTTACTATTTTAATTAAAGAGTAGATAAGGAGTATTTGAAGAGTCAGGAGGCAATTGGTAAATATTGGATATTCCTTTATAGCAACATTCATTTTTGTAACAGCTAATTTTCAACAGAGGAAGGAAGGTAGGGTTTCTAAAATTTTTCTTTGTTGTTGGTAAAAGATATTCTAATGTCAATTCAGATGTAGTGTCACTCGTTACTCTTTCCCTTAGGTGAAGGACTCTTCACATATCTGATCCCCTCTTTCTCTTGGCCTGCTTCTGTGATGATGTAACTTACAGTAAATAAAAAGAAAGACGTTATTATACTTATGAATCACTGGAAAATTTCTTAGGGTAAGGGAACTTTGAAAGTGACCACGAAAGAACATTATACCATTCTTTTGTGCTAATACATCTTTTCGAAACAAGATATTCTCAGTTGCTAGGGAACACGTAGTTCAGAAGCCCACAGAACACTTAATAAAGAAGAAAAAAACATATAACCAAACCATTTCCACATTGCAAAATTCAAGTAAAAGTAAGTAAAATTGATTTTGTGAGTGTCTAAAGCAGTTGAAGAGACAAGGCATCTCTTTTCCTGCCTACATTAGTGTTGAAGATGTCTAGTTTACTTAGCAGTAAAGAGAGTGAAATTAGAATGTTTGTGGGAGTCATGTCACATTTTCATTTAATCCTCATTGTTATGAGGTAGGATCATATTTATTCATCCAGTTCATGTGTATTTTTGGACAATGTGTGCACCTCTATTTTGATATTTTTAGAGCTTTTCTCTTTAGAATTTCTTCTCAGAGTCTCATGTTATAGTGAAGGTCATTGTAGGAGTCCTGAGATAATTTCATTATTTTTGTAAAGTGAAACAGAAATTATCCATTTCTCACAATAGGATGAATGAATGAAATGAATCTAATGAATAATGAAATGAAGGTGCAAAGTAGTAATTAAATAATGTTAATTACAACCTTCAAAGCATGGGGTCTTTCTTAGCATTTTTAGTTTTTGACAGAGTGACTCACTCGAAAGTTTATTAAAAATCCTGATCCCGAGGCTGATTATTATTGTTACCTCTCACCTGGAGCTCTTCACAACTGATTCGTTGTTTTAGTTTTCTACTACTAGTGTGACAAATTCCCCCAAACTTACTGGTTTAAAGCACAAATTTATTATTTTACATCCTGTCAGTCAGAAGTCCTTCCCTTGGCTCATGGCCCCTTTGCTCCATCTTCAAAGCTGGCAGCATTGGAATGATTTCTTCTCATGCGGCCATCCCTCTGGCTTCCTCTGTAGTCACATCTTCCTCTTCCGTTTTCAAGGGCCCTAGTGATTACATTGGAGCCCCAGAACAATCCAGGATAAGCTTTCTTTTTTAATTTAATTCTTTTACTTAATTTTTAATTTTTATATTTTATTTTAGAGAGAGAGTGTGAGTGGAGGAGGGGGGCAGAGGGAGAGAGAAGAGGGGAATCAGAAAGAGTTTCAAGTGGGCTCTACACTTAACGTAGAGTGTGATGTGGGGCTTGGTCCCACCACCCTGGGATCGTGTCCTGAGCCAAAATCAAGAGTCAGACCCTCAACTGATTGGACCGTTATCGTCTGCAAACATAATTGCCCTTTTCCATGTAACAGCATATACTCATATATGTATGTGGAGATGTTTGGGGGCCAGTATTCCACCTGCCATCGCCATCGCCTTTGTCACTCAGTGGTATGTGTCCACTGCTTTCCTTCTATGTGTCTTTTCACTTCTGCTGCTTTTGCCCTTGATCCACTTAACTGTTGTCCTGTGGTGAGAGAATCTGATTGGTTTAGTATGTTGTCATTGTTTGTACAAAATTTTTGTACCTGTTTCCTTGCAGGCCATTGAGTCTGAAGTTAGCAGCTTCTAGATCTGGTATGTCCCAATACAATTAGTCTGGGGCCAAAGGCAAGGTCATACATTAGAATATCACTACCCATTTGTCAGGAACCCCTTAGGACTCTTCTTTACTCAGGGACTGTCAGAAGGAAAGCCTTTCTCAGAAAGATTGCTGTGGTCATGGCAGAAATCTGGATTGCTTATTCCAGACAAGTTCCATGGGAGGAAAGTAAATGTATAAGTACTGAGAGAAGAAGTTGTCAAAATTATACATACCTAAGATTTAATACACAAGAGTTTCTGTTTCCTTTTAGATAGCTTTTTCTTGATCTGCCATTCTCTCTCCCAGGGGCAAAAGATTTAGTCCTACCATTTCAAAGTTTTTATTCCAACTCACCCCCATGATCTCTAATGTTCTTGATGTTGCTCCTTGGCATCTGAGCACAAGGGGAAACCTGTCACAAGATATGCAGTATTTTTTCTGTTTTCCCTTCCCTTGTTATAGATACTGAGTATGGCTGGTGCTAAGAGCTTGGCCGGTCTCAGCCTGCAAAGGGCTCTGGAGTCGGGGGGCGGGGGCTTGGCATCAGCATTCTTCAGCTGGAACCCGCTTTCCAGGGTCTGTCCCATAGTTTCTGCATAGGAGTCTCTTGATTCTGCTCGGAGGCTGTCTCTTATTAGATGGATTAATTCTTAGCTACCTTTCTTACTCATCCCAACAACCTTTCCTGTGTCTCACATGCTACTGAAGCCGTGGGACGTCTCCGGCATAGAGCAGCACTGCACACTCACTTTGCCAAACACGCCATGTTGGCATTTTCCTTTCCACTGCTTTGGACAGTGGTTTGCTCTTTCACCATGTGAAACTGGAGACCCAAACTGCCTCCACTGTGATACTCCAAAGCCTGAATTTCAGTATTCTCAGGGACACAGTGGTTAATTAAATGTAGGTTTCTTAAAGCGAGCAAATGATAATTTATGTGAAAAACATCAGAGTGCTATTGAGTAGATGCCTAAAAGTGATTGCTAATATAATCTTCTAGGTCATCCCAAACCTGGAAGCCTATCTCGCTTTCAGTAAGCATTCTGGAATATCTCTGTTTTTCCAAGGCATAATAGTAACTATTATGATTTCTGAAACTTTTTTTTAGGTATGCTGAGTAAGCAATTATATCACTGAGTGGTATCACATTGTAGACATGACATCTGAAAAGGTTTGAGGATATTTTTATTTTTATTTTTTTTAAGCTTATTTTTTGAGAGACAGAGTACACGTGATCAGAAGCAGGGTGAGGGCAGATAGAGAGGGAGAGAAAGAATCCCAAGTTGGCTCCACCCTGGGAGGCTAAAGTGGGACTCAAACTCATGAACCATGAAATCATGACCTGAGCCAAAATCAAGAGTCTGTGCTTGACCTTCTGAGCCACCCAGGTGCCATGAGATAATTTTTAAATGTACTATCCTTCTGGAGATTATCTTGGAACTATGGATTTGGAGCAAATAGGCTTAGAAATTTCCAGTGAAAAAAGAAAGGGAAACCATATTCTCTTTTATCTATAAATGTAATAGCAAATGATCATTAAACCCAGTTAATTAAGATTGTAAGAAAGCAACACTGTAGAGGTGGTATAATTTTCTGTTAAAATCTGTGGCAAGGCTGGAAGTGAGAGCATTTGAACTACAGAAAAATTAAAGCATATTAGTGTATCAATTAGGAAGGAAAACATCCTTTCTAGGACTTTCTTTATATGATGTATTTTTTCTAGTAGAAGAAATGGAAGCCAATGTCACACAGCTTATGAGGAATTGACATATGATTTGAATGGACCTCTTTTGGGTGTCAAAACCTCAAATTATTTACACTCTGCTCTTTCATTTTATTTATTCTTTTCTGGAAAGAGACTGGATAAAATTGTCAGACAATTTTTTTTTAGAAAAAGAAAAAACTGGGCAGAAAAAATATACTTAAGGTTTTGTTTAAAATGAAAACATGTTAGCATGCTAAATATTGTAGAAATGGGGTTTATTTTAGTAGTGGGAAGAATTAAACATGTATGTACTTTATAATAGTATATCATATAATCTTAAAAATCCACTGAACGCTTCTCCTCTGAAAACTTTTTACTAAACATACACCAGTAGGCTTTTTGAGAGGCTTCACAGGACCTCTAACAAAAACAACAAAGAATATTACGTTCTTTAAAACCAGAGGCAAGAAGTAATTCTTTTGGTGGAGCAGTTATATGGCTTTAAGTCATTTATACTACCGAGAAAACATTTCAAATGTGTTTTTATCCATCAAAAAGTACAACAGGGTATTTATATTGGAGATGTGGACTTCAGCTTCTTTTCTTCTTTTATTTAAAGTTTATTTGTTGGGGCACCTCAGTTGGGTAAGTGTCTGACTTTGGCTCAGGTCATGATCTCACAGTAAATGGGTTTCAGCCTCGCGTCGGGCTCTGTGCTAACAGCTCAGAGCCTGGTACCTGCTTTGGATTCTGTGTCTCATTCTCTCTCTGCCCCTCCCCTACTTGTGCCCCACCTCTCTCTGTCTCTCAAAAATAAATAAATGTAAAAAAATTTTTTTAAGTTTATTTGTGAGTTAGATAATGTTATTCCCCCCTAACCTTTAAGAAATTACCATATAATCCATCTGAGAGAATATTCTGTATATATTTGAGAGGATCTGTGTTTACCTGAACTGAATGTTTTCTTCTCGTTCATAATCGTTTCATTCTTTATGGAACCTGTAAGGTATCTGGCATATGTAGGCAGTGACTGAAGTGACTCTTTGTGTGTGGTACATAATGCGAAGTACAGATTGTGTATCTGGAACTGATCTCTCCCAACTCTGACTTTGGCTGTCATTCCCATACCATAGAAAGAAGGTCAGACATCAGACAGAAGTGAACACGATATTAATGCTACAAAGCACAACTGCCTTTCGTACCAATTAGCTTTATTGGTTTTACCGCAAAGAACTAAATGTCCTGGATCAATTACAGCGATGTTGAGGCTTATCTGTTTGTACCCCAAATCAATTAATCTATTACGGAGTTCATGTTCCTGGATGTGATCTTAGGCTAAAATGAAAGAGAGAGGTTTGGGTCGGATGGAGTTGTTCGTGGACAACCTGGTCTTGAGAATAAGGTTCAATAATCTGCCCCTCAGCAGAAAGCGTAAGCAATCCAGTAATATGCAGGAATTTCAAATAAAACTAAATACAGGGAATTTATATGAGTCGATTACTGTGCCTTGAATACTTGGGATGAAAACCTACAAGGTTAAAATTCAAATGAGTACAAGGGGTTCTTGGGTGGCTTAGTCTGTTGTGCATTTGACTCTTGATTTCGGCTCAAGTCATGATCTCAAGGCTTCATGAGTTCAAGCCCTGCAGTGGGGTCCACGCTGACACTGTGAAGCCTCCTTGCAATTTTTTCTTTCTCTCTCTCTCTCTCTCTCTCTCTCTCTCTCTCTGCCCTTCCCCAGTCTCAGTCTCTCTCTCTCTCTCTCAAATAAACTTAAAAAAAAAAAACAACTTCAAACGAGTATTAGAAAAACCTCGTAGCTTAAGTTAAAATTTTTAGGAGTTGATGTTTGATTTAAATCTTTTAAAACTATTAATTTTGGGGGCACTTGGTGGTTCAGTCAGTTAGGCGGCCGACTTCGGCTCAGGTCATGATCTCACGGTTTGTTGGTTTGAGCCTCGCATCTGGCTCTGTGCTGACCGCTCAGAGCCTGGAGCCTGCTTCAAATTCTGTGTCTCAGTCTCTCTCTGCCCCTCCCCCACTCATGCTCTGTGTCTCTCTGAATAATAAGTAAAGTCATAAAAAAATAAAAAGAAAACTACTAATTTTGAATCACTTTAAAAATTAAGACTTCCTGTAAAACTATTGTGTTCTGTAATAAACATGAGCATATACATCTGTGTATATTTGAAACCAGTAACATTCGTGGTCAGCTGGGCCCAGCCTATAAAACCTGTTGGTAGTGTTGCAGAAAGCTGGAGTTCTGCCAGAAAAAGCAGGGTTGAACTGGTTCCTGCATGTGCCTGGATTCACTTCATATAAGATGGTAAAAACCTGCCAGGTCCTGGCTTTCAAACATGGTTTAGTCATGCATGTACAACCCATCTGTTGGGTGCATAAGGGATTTCCTACTCAGCCTAGCCCTGCAGCCACAAGCAAGGCCGCCGTTTCTCCCTGCCCCCACCTTTCTCCAACTCTTCCTCCCCTGCCAGGAGTTCACAGGCTCGGCAAACCAGGTGCATCTTATGGCACTCTAGGGAAATCCTGCCACAGGCACTGATGTGAAGCGGAATTATAGTCTGCTGCTGCTGCCTAAGCTTACTTTCAGCACAGTTGGAATCAGTGATTCAAACACAACGGCAAAGATTGAGTTTGCTAATAAAAAATATTTGCACTAGTACAGTTTTAACCAAACTTTAATGTAGACCTCCGTGATCTTCAACTCCTCCAAGTAATAAAGCTCTCACCTGGATGAAACTTAGCCTGGGCTTCATGCTCTCTCTGCCTCAGTCTTCCTTTCCCTCCCTCTCCTTCTCTCCCTGTCTATTCACATGTGTTTCTGCAGCATATAATTTGATCCCAAAGGTTGTAGCTAGGGATAACAGTGGGAAGTCTCCTTTGAAACCTTATTTTCCCCCCTTCCTCCTACCTTTGTGTGCCGCACACATTCTCCAGTTTGATTTCCCATGCTTCTGTCACACTGTTTTGCAGCAAGACCTTAAAAAAAATCCTGTTGGCAGTTAATACCAGGTTTGAATTAGGGGACATGGGATTTCAAGTCACAAAATTGAATACATGGATTATTGAGGTGCAAGATCCTTTACCGCCTGTTAACATGACATGCTATTTTGGCGATCTGGTGGTCTTGCACAAATTTTTATTTACGTATATACTTTTGACACATCCAAACTCCAAAAAGATCAAAATGAAGAAAAAAAAAGTGGATCTTTCTAACTGGTTGTTTATGGTTTAAAATACATTCTACTGTAAACTTAAGAACCACAGATGCAGTTATTATTATTAATTTTCTTTTTGGACAGATTTATCAGAAGTATCAAGATTTGTATACTGTGGAACCAAATAATGCACGGCAACTGGTAGAAATTGCAGCCAGGGATATTGAGAAACTTCTAAGCAACAGATCTAAAGCCCTGGTGGTGAGTTGAAATCAGCTCTGCTCATTTTATTATTTTCTATTACTTGTTTATTTTTCGTACTTTATTTTCTTCAGTATGCTTTCTTTACCTTGGAAACGATGTCCATGTAATATGTTCCTAAAAGGTGAGATATCACAGTTTCATTGTGAACCTTATTTCTAATTATTGGTTTATTTTTTTATGTTAAAGGATTATGTTACATAGGAACAGTGTATTTAGTTGGTATAGACATCTATTTATACATGTGTAAGTTGTGATGCATAATAATACTGTTTAAATCTATTATACAACATACAAGCCACAAGTATGGCCATCACCCATAAAGCTGTCTTTGTAGTATTTCCTTTTCTGATCACCACCCCCTCCTTCCCAGAGGTGGCCAATATACTAGGTATTTGATTACTTGTTTCTTTTCTTTTTAAAAATAGATGTGCCTCACTTAAGTGTGTTGGGAAAAAAGATGATTGTTCGTGTGCCTGGTTTCCAACTTTATTAAAATCATGTTGTGCTGCATATAGTTATCAGCAACTTGCTTTTTTCCCTCAACGTTATGTTTGTGTGATCTATCTGGGTTTGTGTGTGTAGCCTTCATTTGCTCTTATCCACATTTAATTAGTATTTTATGAGCAGATATCTCAGTTTGTTCACTTATTCCCTGTTGGTAAATTATTATTTGAATTATCTCCAGATGAGTGCTACTATGAATAGTACTGCTAAATTTTCTTGAACAAGTTTCCTAGTACCTACAGGTGGGCATATCTGTAGGGTGTTATATGCATGATAGAAAATTAAGGGGCACCTGGGTGGCTCATCCGGTTAAGCATCCAGCTTCAGCTCAGGTCATGAACTCATGGTTTCTGGATTTGAGCCTCGCGTCAGACTCTGTGCTGACAGCTAGCTCAGAGCCTGGAGCCTGTTTCAGATTCTGTGTCTCCCTCTCTTTCTGACCCTCCCCTGCTTGCACTGTCTCTCTCTGTCTCTCAAAAATAAATAAAAACCAGAAAAAAAATTAAAATAAAGAAAATTAATAGACTGTTGAATACTCGTAAAGTCAACTTCCCAAAAGTATGAAAATTATTTTCCAAAATTATTGTATCAATTTAGGCCTTCACTAGCTATATACAAATCTCCTTTGATCCATATTCTGGAAAATAAATGGTGATGTCATGCTTCTTTTTTTTTTAATAAAATTGTTTTAAAAGTTTATTCATTTATTTTGAGAGAGAGAGAGAGTGCAAAAATGAGGGAGCAGCAGAGAGAGGGAGAGAGAGGGAATCCAAAACAAGCTCTGTGTCCTCAGAGCAGAGCCTGGTGCAGGACTTGAACTCATGAAACTGCAAGATTGTGACCTTACCAAAGTCAAGAGTTGGACACTCAACCAACTGAGCCACTCAGGTGCCCCAGATTTCTTTTTTTTTTAAGTAGTTTATTGTCAAATTAGTTTCCATACAACACCCAGTGCTCTTCCCCACAAGTGCCAGATTTCTTAATTATAGGCAATCAAATGGGTGCAAAAAGTAGCTCTGCTTCTTATTGAGACACACATCTTGTTTTTTTTCTGTTTATTTATTTATTTTTTTAACATATGCAATTATTTTCCATCATTTACACTACAGTAGTTACAATTACACTCCAAACAGAAAAGCAAAGTAAAAAATCTAAACACCAACTTCTGTTTCATGTAATTAGACTTATACAGAAATTAGAAGGTTATGTAACAACGAGAGTTAATCACCTAATTTCACAGCTATCTGAAGTGGCAGTCGTTATATAGCAGCTTATCTATGATACATTCAAGATACATGATACAATTTATTACTTGCCCATAAGCTACAACACAGCCTGCTTAATACCTTTCCTTAAATTCCACCTCTATAGAGGTCCATGCAAAAAAGTAGCTACCTTTTATACAGGAAATGGATGATTAAGTCTTTGGTGTTGTAAAAGCAACTTCATTTAAACATAACCACCCCCACCACCAAAAAAAGAAGAGGAAAAAAAAAGTAACGAAAATAATAAGGGAAAAACCCAAGACACACTTTCTAGGGGAAAAAAACCAAAAAAACCAAAAACCAAAAAAACAAAAAAAACAGCATGTAATTTCTGTCCTTGACAGATGTATTAAATAAGCAAACACCACCAACAAGCAAAACATGTACTACAACGAAAAACATTAAAAAAAAAAAAGACAACCCTCACACATGCATAAATGAAAGATTGCACACAAAGAACTCACATCTTTTCAAGCTTCAATAGTAAATATTCTGCTACTATGTATTAAATACTGCATGGTTTGCCCAAGCTAAGATGAAACCACATCATGAGTCAATTAGCATTTTGCATTTTTTTCATTATCTACTCAAAGTCATGCCTGCTGCACCTCTAAACGTTTTATTAAATCCAATTATACAGCAAACACTCCCAAAATAAACTTAGATTGTATTGCAGTTTCACTTAACAGTATATAAAATGCTGTGTTGTGACAGGTATCAACTATCCATTAGATACTGAATCAATTTTTCTTAAGCACTACTAACTGCCTGCTTTTCTTGAAGCTAGATCATTCTGAAAATTTCCCGTTAGACCTATGAGTGCGAACATTTGGTATCTGTCCTTCTCTGCCTGACTTATTTCGCTTAGCATGACACCCTCAAGGTTCATCCACTTTCCTACAAATGGCCATATTTTTCTTTCTCATTGCCATGTAGTACTCCATTGTGTATATACACCACATCTTCTTGATCCACTCATCAGGTGATGGACATTTTGTTTTATATCCGTTCATCATTTTTGTTTCTTCAGTGAAATATCTATTCATATCTCTTGTGCATCTTAATTCTTTATATTAATGTGTAGCTTATGTATTCTTGATGGTCATTCATTTAAGTTATATGTAACACAAATATCTATTTAAAAAAAAGAATTTTTTTGCATTTATTTATTTTTGGGAGAGACCGAGAGAGAGAGAGAATGCGAGTTGGGGAGGAGCAGAGAGAGAGAGGGAGACACAGAATCTGAAGCAGGCTCCAAGCTCTGAGCTATAAGCACAGAGCCTGACATGGGGCTCAAACTGATGAGCTATGAGATTATGACCTGAGCTGAAGTCGGATGCTTAACTGACTGAGCCACCCAGACAAACCAGATATCTTTTTGTAAATTGATTGTGACTTATCTTTTCATTGTCCTTATGGTATATATTTTGATAAAATAAGTTCTTATTGTTATTGTAGTCTAAGTCATCTTTTAAACAGTTATTTGTATATTAGGGCATATGTTTTAAGAAATCCTTCCCTATATTGAGATTATAAACATTTGTGATATATTCCATTCTAAAAAATTCTTTCATATTTATTTATTCCACCTAACTACCAACTAATGTCAGTATATAATGTTAGGTTGCATGTTGAATTAAATGTTTTTCTAACCAATTTTCCCCGGGCCATTTGTTAGTTTGCATTATCCCAGTAAGATCCAATCAGCAAACTAGATAGCTGGTAAGCCAGTCCCAAACCAGATTCTTCTTCAGAAGGATCTTGAAGGTTCTGGAACCTTCACATTTAATCAAAGTTTGAGATTTATCATATTATTAGCCAAGAAAATCTTTACTGGGATTTTGATTGATATTGCATTGACTCACACCAAATTGGGAAGATTGATATCATTATGATATTTTGTCTTTTTATTTATAAATGTTATTCATTCCATTGAGCACATTCTTATTCCATTCAATAAAGTTTTAAAATTTCTTTGTGAGGTTACTGTACATCTTCTGTTAGCGCTAATGCTCGAATTTATGCTTAGCTTCTCTTACGCTACAAATCACAGCACATTACAAGTATTATCCCAGGACAACCCTGAATTTCCTGTTTACTTATCACCCACAGTTAAGATCTTTAGTTTACACTATCTATTTTATGTATATCTTGGCACTCAGAAATTTTGGCTGCTTTTTTGGCACTTATAAATCTTTATGTTTCTTAAAATGCCCAGGATCTTGTTGTAATATAACAGGAGGGTTCTTTGGAATATTTGAAATGCCACATTGCCAGAATTTGAAACATTTAATTTTTAAGAAATATGTAAGTGAGTTATTCATGGTAAAATAAGCTTTCATTACTGGAAGATTCAAAGTGTTATTATTATCTTCAGTTTTGGGTATGTGAATACCATTTTCAAGCATCATTTATAAATGTAAAGTGTGTTTTCAATGAAAGTTTGACAAAAGTACGATATGTACTTTTTACTTGTGATTAATATTTACTCTAGGACAGCTGAAAATGATTCCAATTATATTGATTTTTATCAGCTTACATTTTTCCTGCAAGTGTAAGAAGCAGATGATCTGGACATCAAAGTCTCATGAAAAAAGGTCATAGAATGAAATAGGATGTATCTCACCTTAATTGGATTAAAATGGGATCCATTGAGACTTCCTTTTGTCATTTAGAATCCGAAGCTCTAGACACCTGGTACATGACTTGAGTCCTGTGGGGGATTGTTGACTCTCCTACATGCATGAAAGGCAGAATCTAGAAATCACAGTGGCTAATTAAATGTGGAATTAGTTAGATTTTATGTCAGAGAGAAAGAGTCATGTTTGTTTTCAAACTAAATCTTTTATTTAACTTTTTTGATTCCACAACAACAGAAAGCACATTATAGCAAAGGGAAATGTTTTGAGACTAATTGACAAACAGGTGCTGCATTGTACTGTCAGTGAATGCAAGGTGGCATTATTAATTAACTTCTATTTTTGTTGTAGGCTTATAGTCAAGGAGACTTCTTGACTAAAAGAGCTTTAATTTGTCTGGGTGGGTTGCCAATATAATTCCACATGTAAATATACTGGAAAAAATGAATATACAAATTTGAAAGATATAATAAAGTTTAGTACTAGTTAGACCTTATGAGGAGTGTTTCCTAAGTAGTATAATCTATTTATTTCTCATAATAATATTAAGCTCTAGACATCATTATTAGTCTCACTTTTCAATAAGAAAATAGGGGCTTTGAGAAATCACCTAACTTGCTCAAGAAAATTTAATAACTAATGTATGCTGATGCTTCTTAAATTTTAATGAGCATTTACTTCACCTGTGGCTCTTCTTAACGTGTACATGTTTATTCAGGAGATCTGGCCGGACATACTACATTTCTAATGAGCTCTCAGTTGATGCTAAGGTTTCTGGTACAAGAACTATACTCTGAGTTAGCAAGAATGTGAGAGCATTCAAATTCATGTGTGTCTGACTTCCAGATCTGCATTCTTACCTACTACATAAATATATCCTTTGGCCTGAAAGAAGTGTATAATCATAAAGAGGAAGAAATGAAGGCCAAGAAGTATGCTATAAATTACTGTTCATTCAGATTGATGAAGAATTGGATATTTAGTTGGTATTCTGGAAAGCTATTTTTAGTGACTTCTAGACATTTAGCCATCTTTAGAAAATAATACAGTATTGGAAGCATTTTCTTTTTTTTCTTTGGGAAAAAATTTAAATCTTTATTTTTCAGTATCAAGATTAACAACATAAGAGATCTTTGAGAATATGTTATAAATATAAAATACATGAAAAAAAAAGTAAATTGAACTGGATGTTTTCTCATATATCTACTAAAGAAATTGCCTAACAGCTTAAAGTTAATAATTTGGTATTTATTTTAGAGGAAATGAACAGCTGGAGTCCATCTTTCCTCCCTCCCTTCCTTCCTCTATATATTTATTTTAGTGGAATAATTAATTTTCAATATCTGCGATAAATTTGTTATGCATGCATGTACACAAATTTTATGGTTTTGAACATTACATTTTAAATTCTGTTACAAACTGTTGATTTAGAACTAAATTGCAACTTACTCCTTTTTGTTTATCTTGCTTTTGTTCATGCTTTGACTCTACACTACTTCTACCAATATTTTCTTTTTCTCAATTTCAGCATTGATTTTGACTTTTTATTCAAACTCATTTTATGCCGTGGTCTTTTTATCTGTTCCATCAACCAACCTTAGAGCCAAAAGAGAAAGCAGTATAAAAATTTTTAGTTGCTTGGGCCCTAAAACTCTCTCTTTTATAGCAAAATAGACTTTTGGATTTAAAGAGTTGTTTTTTTGATTTTGTTGTGTCTTTGTGACTACAAACATGGGTCTGATGATTGATATTCATGAGGCTCTTGTAGAAATCCTAAGAAGTAGGCATGTTAACTATCTACTTGTTTTTATTTTATAAATGAGGAAAGTCAGACAGGACCAGCATTCTTGTTCAAGGCTTGTATAGATAACATGAAGTGGTGGTGAATTCAATTTGAGGATATCAGTCTACAGTTTTTCCCCTCCAGCCCAGCCCACACTGGTTATTTAAACCATTTTATTTCTAAGAGTATCTACTAAATGACTGTTTTTGTGACATTTGTTACATCAATGTCTCAGAAAATGGCTTAGTGTGATGATTATCCTGCTAACAGTACTGGATTATTCTTAGAGAGTCTCAAATCAAAGAATGTTTTTACAAGCAACAACCACCCTCACCCAACCTCTTCATCCCCCAAAGACCCCAAACCACAACAAATCAGCCTGATGTAGGCTGAAAAATCTGCAGCTGTACATGAATAGTTCATGGGAGAACGCTCTTCAGAGAAATGATCCAACTTCCAGTGGTGTAGTCTCAAACGTGGATGTGAATGAAATTATTGGTTTCATGGTTCACCAGTCTGCCCAGGCCAAGGACATCTGCTGAATCAATGAAGGTTTCCAGACATTTTGCTCAAAGAAAATAGGATCAAGGTTATAATATTGAATTTCTGTAGTGACACTTTTCCAATTAGGGTGTATCTTGTCTCCCTCTGGTGTCCTGGTAACTTTAATTAAAATTACTTCCAATTTGTTGTAAAGCTTTAAATACTGTAATATGTCCAGCCCTTTTTTCAACCTTGTTATTGAGTTTAAGATTAGATAATGAAAAGAAGAAAATGCAAATGTTTTGAATGACTATTGAAGTAGGGTTTTTTCCTGGAAAGATGAGATCCTTGTTGTTTGACCAAGTTGTTTCTTTTCATTTCTTTGAACCTATAATTCTGTCTCTTTCATGTTTCTGAGAAATGCCTCTAGGGTTTGCTAAAAATGCTGATTCTTGGCCTTTAACTCAAGAAAGTTTAACTTGGAAATACAGGAAGACATCTCAGAAAAATTCATCCAAAGAAATTGTAAAGAAATTCAGAAAGAAATATGAAAATTTTCAGAGATTCAAAGAAGAATAAAACATGTATTGTATTTGGGTATTGGGAGTTATTAGTTTGCTTTTGTCAGAACAGACACATTAGAATGTATTGGAACTGAATAAAGACAATAATTCTAAAAAGTGGTTAGGAAGTGAGAGATTGGCAAGAAATTTGCATTTTCATGGAATTTGGTAGGACAGTGAAAGAGAAACTTGGAGTACTGTTAAAGACTTTGTGTTTCTTTTCTGACTGGTTTTGAGAATGGAGGACATAAAACCATGTTTATAGACAGAAGGGAAGGAATCTATGACATTTTAAAATAAGAAAAAAAAAATCTGAATGTTGAAGGTTGATTCCAGAAAAGCAGGCACAGAGAAGATCAGAGTCATGCAATTTATCTTTGAAAAGATACTGGTAATTTTCACTTGAGACCAAAGGAATATTAAATATAAATAGAGACTTTGCAGATAGAGAAAATCTGAAAGTCCTACTGGATGACTACTTCTCCTGGTAACGTAGAAATTAATATTTTATGAAAAGAATAAAGGGGCTGTAGAAGTCTTGAGAACCTTACTAAAGATTCGGGGCATTAGAGTAAGAAAAAATGAAGAGAGTCTGCTGTGGGTAAGTGAAATGGCTGATAAATAAAACCTGGGGCCTTCCTAACATTGAGAAAAAACAGAAGGTATAAAATACCTTCATATTCTAAAAATGAGCTCCTGAGCCACATATGAGTTTAAAAGAGCCCTCTGAAATGTGTGTGTGTGTGTGTATTTTGACCATTAGTCCAAAATCTATCTTGAGGTTATAAATTTATCCAGATTGAGGAGAATACAAGAAAGTACTTTGGAAAAAGCATGGCATGTACTGTTACTGTGTTCCCAGTAGAAAAATGTGCTTACTCTTCTTTTTAGTGTTAGTATAAATGTCTTGGAGAGGATTACTTCGATTGCTCATGTATATTGCTTTGAATCTGATTGGTAAACGAACTGGGTAGTCTACTGTTTGTCTTGCAAAGTTGAGATTACTTGTATTTATTTGGATTTGATACATGCCTCTGTTTGCTAATAAAGAAGTGCTGAGGCTAGACACACCAGCCTGGTGGCTGAGCAGCGAGATATGTCTTCATTAGGCATAAGCTCACACATACATGTCAAAGCTGAGGTGGGCCTAATGGGACAGAGCTGGTCTTTGACTCAATCCATTTGGGCTTCCTGCCAGGGCCAAAGCCAGTTTAGCAGGAAAAGGGTAGATGTACACTCTTGGATAGGCTGAGGGGTAGAGGTATAAATGAAAGACAGAAGTGTGGCCATGCAGTTGTATGAATTGCATTGCTTCAAACAATGCAGAAAGCACCCTAAGAGGGAAACAAGTCTGTGTTGAACACTTATAACTCCCAGACAGGACCAACACATAATTAGAGTCAAGAAAGGGCTTCCCATTGCCAACTTCTCATGGTGCTGTTGCTAAAATCAGCACCTGTGAGCCGGTAAGCAGGGGTCCAGATGGGATCAGGAGGAATAGCTCAGAGAATGGAAATAGAAATCTCCCACACTCCTTAACCTGAAAGTTTCTCATCCTGAACCACAACCAAGCCAGTAATGGGATTACAAATTCATTTCATTTCATTTCAATTAATTAATTTATAACTGGTCCCTTTTGTGTTTTTTTTCCATTTATTTATTTAAATTCAAGTTAGTTAGCATATGGTGTATTATTGGCATTAGAAGGAGAATCCAGTGATTCACCATGTTCATATAACATGCAGTGCTCATACCAAGTACCCTCTTTTTTAAAAAATTTTTTTAAGTTTAATTTTTATTTTGAGAGAGACAGAGGGAGCAGGAGAGGGGTAGAGAGAGAGATCCCAAGCAGGCTCTGCACTGTCAGCACACAGCCTGATGTGGGCCTTGAACTAATGAGCCAGGAGATCATGGCCTGAGCTGAAATGAAGAGTGGACCGTTAACCAACTGAGCCACCTGGGAGCCCCTCAACAAGTGCCTTCCCTATTGCACATCACCCGTTTAGCCAATCCCCCCACCCGCCTCCTCTCTAGCAATCTTCAGTTTGTTCTCTGTCTTTAAGAGTCTCTTATGGTTTGCCTCCTTCTGTTTTTATCTGATTTTTTCTTCCCTTCCCTTATGTTCATCTGTTGTGTTTCTTAAATTACACATGAGTGAAACCATATGATATTTGTCTTTCTCTGACTGACTTATTTTGTTGAGCATAATAATTCACTCTAGTTCCATCCATGTTGCTGCAAATGGCAAGATTTCATTCTTTTTAATCGTTGAGTAGTATTCCGCTATACATATGTGTGTGTGTGTGTGTGTACACATGTAAATGTTTTAAGTTAAACTTAGATTTTTTAATTATTAAAACTTTTTTTAATGTTTATTCCTGAGAGAGAGATACAGAGTATGAGTGGGGGAGGGGCAGAGCTAGAAAGGGAGACACAAAATCAGAAGCAGGCTCCAGGCTCCAAGCTGTCAGCACAGAACCCAACACTGGGCTCGAACTCATGAACTGTGAGATCATGACCTGAGCTGAAGTCGGACGCTTAACCGACTATGCCACCCAGGTACACCTTAGACTTTTAATTGTTAACCTAGATTAGATACGTTACTTCAGTAGCTGAGATCATTTTTAGGTATCAAAGTTGTATATACAATGCTGAATGGAAAAGTTATAGAAACTCTATGGCTTAAAATTATGTTCAAACATGATTTAATAGACAAGTTAATTAATGGGAGATTTAAACAATTTCTCATATAACAAGAAACCTGGAGGTAGGTAGCTTAAGAGATTTCCAGAAGTCCCATTCTATCATTTTTTTTGTCGATCTCACTTGGTAAACCCTGGTTGCAAGAGGGAATAAGAAGTGTGGTACCCTTGATTAAAATGTACATTCAGCCAGCTGGTACCTACATCAAGACCTTTTCAAGAAGTAGTGTATGTTAGGGAAAAGTGTCTAGAGAACATTCATTTTATTTTATTTTTTTCCATTTTATTTATTTTAACATGAGTGTGTGAACTGGGTAGAGGCGCAGAAGGTGAGAGAGAGAGAGAGGGTCAGGGTGGAGCCTGACCCAGGGCTCCATCCCATGACCCTGGGATCATGACCTGAGCCAAAATCAAGAGTCGAATGCTCAACTGATTGAGCCACTCATGTTCCCCCAAGAAAAATCATTTTAAAGAAGAAGAGGAAAGGGAAGAAAACATTGCTTGTATGTATGTACATACATATGTATGTATGTATGTAGAGTCCTAGTCCTTCAATATAATGATTGTATGCACAAGCAGATCAG
Organism: Suricata suricatta; assembly: GCF_006229205.1. Classification (NCBI taxonomy): domain Eukaryota; kingdom Metazoa; phylum Chordata; class Mammalia; order Carnivora; family Herpestidae; genus Suricata; species Suricata suricatta. The sequence continues at coordinate 69,725,623 of NC_043701.1, read as the reverse complement.
CTTTCTCCAGTAAGGCTTGGAATAATATGAGGAGGAGTAGATGAAACAACTATCAAATCCATCTCGCTTTGAGGATTGGCAGAATATATTCTGTAAACATCAAGGTTACTTAAGAAGTAGTCAACAGTAGTTGAAATATTTGAAGGCATGAACTAAAATATGTAAGGTCTCATAATGGGCAAGAATTATGGTTTCAAGGGAGTAGACATTTTCATGTGGATAAAGTATAAGTTTATAGGGAACATTGGAGAAATAAATTGTGGTAAATAATGGAAATTTGAGAAATTGACAATTGTAGTGATAACAAGGTTGAGGCATGAGGGAGTGAACAGGTTACTTAGATGGAAAAGTGTGAAGGTATTTAGAGTTTTAATAGTGATAAACAAAGTGATAATTAGCACTTACTGAATGTCTGCTCTGGTCCTTTCCAAACACTGTGGTATTCACTTCCATACTTTTCTAACACAGTTTATGTTCTGCAAAATTGGTATAATTGTTTTCATTTTATAGATGAGAAATTGAAAGTTCAGAGAATTTAAAAGTTTTGTTCAGGGGCACCTGGATGGCTCAGTTAGTCATGCAGACGACTTTGGCTCAAGTCATGATCTCATGGTCCATGAGTTCGAGCCCTGTGTCTGGCTCTGTGATGACAGCTCAGATCCTCAGATCCTAGAGCCTGCTTTGGATTCTTTGTCTCCTCTTTCTGGCTATCCAGCTTGTGCATACTCACTTGCTCACTCGCGCTCTCTCTCTCTTTCAAAAATAAATAAACAAAAAATTGTTTCATTTTACACCTCTGGAAAAGAATTCAAACTCCCCTAAGTATATCTACAAAATACTTGACATTTCCCCTGTGCCTTTTATTATTTTAAAAACTAACAACATTAACTCATTTAGCCATCATAGTATGTCAGCTGAAACTCAGAAAAAATTAATGGTCTTGGGGTGCCTAGCTGGCTCAGTTAAGCATCAGAACTCTTGATCTGAAGGTTGTGAGTTCAAGTCCTGCACTGGGCACTGTGCTGCATATGAAGCCTACTTAAAAAAATTTTTTTAATTAAAAAAAATAAATAAAAAGTAAGTAAGTAAAGATTTTGACCAAGTCTTCTATAGAGTAAGATGGGCTTGAGTTCTTGTTTTTGGGTTATATAGCTTTCAGGTCTATGTACCATATTTCTCATCTCTATGACATCTCAATAATCCTAGCCAAAATATATTTATGTGTCACTTTTCCAGTCAACTTATGTCTCTGTAAAGGTGACATTATACCTTGAATGGGGTCTCATGGTACCTTTAGATCTAACTACAGTAAAGTCAGCATCTTCATCTATTTTTCTTTTTTTTTTTTTTGCCCTGTAGCATCTAACACATACCTAGAGCATAATTTATCTACTAAATAAAATACAGACATTCATAACCTGCAGAATGTCTTCCCAATTAATGTATTTTCAATAGAATGACTCCAATTTTGAAATCCAGTTTTCACAGGGTGGACAGATTTTTCAGTGAGATATTTCTATTTCTTGGTTTCTTTTTTGCTGATGCCTTTTAGACAACTATTTATATTTATGGCCTCCCAACTCAATATTTTTAAAATAATGTGATATCAGGGAAGAGTCTTGATTTACATTCCAAATGCAGTTAGTAGCATATCAGAATCCTGTGTAAATGTTTTGAAGAGCAGGCCAGGTGCCAACCAAGGAGAGGTACATGTTTTCTGTTGGCACTGACAGGCCAAGGAGGGCTGATTATCTGTTAACAGTCTTATTTATCTTTTCATCTGGAAGTGGTGTGTCTAGCACTTTCCACTCTAGGAGTTTCTTACATTTGTCAGTGCACTTTGGCATTTTATAACTGCATGATATGTATTGTTTAATTAGGTTTTAAAAAGTTGATTGGGGGTGTGGATGTATTTTTTTTCATTCAGCATAATAAATGATAGACAATCAGAATTTTCACTCTACATATCGGATTTTTCTGAATTAGACTACTGGCTTCAGTGGTGATGCCTGTATTTCTTGATGCCATTCTTTTTAATGTGCCAAATGAAAATGTTGAGTTAGGCCACCACAGTTCCTGTCTCAGATTACATGCTTTAGGAGCATCTTTATGGATTTTTAAATCTAACATAATTAACAACGATAGGAATTTGGGACCAAATAGAAGGGATGGGAAACACTAAGTGCTGTGTTTCGGAACTCTTAAGTTACACAAGGAGGGAAACAGATCCATACACCTGTGACTGTGCTACTCTGTACCACACTCAGTGTTTTAATTTGTACTGTATGCTGTTCTGATTAATATGTTATTTAAAGGTTAGCGATGAAGTGATTTGAAGCAACACTTTCTGTCGTAAATTTATAGGTGTTAGTGTTCTCTCTCTCCCCCTTTCGGTGCACTAAGTGACTGTCTAAACGAAGACAGTTTTGAAAAAGATAGTTGCCAAATATACCTTTAATATACCGAGCAAAATTAATGGTATATATAGGTATATAGCTAATTCTTTAGCAGAAGGTGTCCAAACAGGAAGGTTTTGGACAACAGTAATAGTCTCTTTACAGTAAATGAAATGTCTCTGGAAATATGATTTTCATAGTTTTAGTTGACTTAATTTTGTAGGATCTGAAAGTGACATTTAAAGTACCAATAAGAGGGGTGCCTGGGTGACTCAGTTGGCTAAATGTCTGACTTCGGCTCAGATCGTATTCTTATGGTTTGTGAGTTTGAGCCCCACATCGGGCTCTCTGCTGTCAGCTCGGAGCTCACTTCACATCCTCTGCTCTTCCCTGCTCTTTCTCTCTCAAACATAAAAACTTAAAAAAAAAAAAAAAAAAAAAAAAAGAAGAAGCATCAATAAGAACCTTACTCTACCCACAATTTGACCAAAGTCATATGTACTCTAATAGCATAGCACTTGAAAATATCAGTGTGGAAAGGAGTGTTGGGTTTGTTGATTGCATTTATCGAATGAGAATATGATGCAAGTTGTGACCTGCAAAGCCCATATAGGTAGAAAAGACTACATAATTTGTCTTTCCAGTGCAAAATGAAAATGTGAGGCCTTGATTAGAAAGTGATTAAGAATTTTAAGATGGCAGCAGTAGAGTGTTAAACCAGTTGTGGGGGCCACCTGGGCAAAGGGCCCATCCCACTGCACAGGTGGCACACTCATGAACCTGGCCAGCCCTTGCACACAGGTGATTCACTAGTGGCATAACTGAAACTGGACATGGGTTTCATCCAGTGCTGTTCCTACAATGATAGCTATCCATCTTTACCTGGTGACTTGAGAGTTTATGAATCTTATGACGATTGTTAAAAGATAATCTCAAAGTGATGCAAAAACCAAACCAAACCACAACAAAACATTTTTATTTCTATTTTTGTTTTACAAAATTGTAAACTTGTCCCAGGAGCAGGATAGAAATGCTCTGATCTAAATGTGTTAGCGTAGTGTTTTGTATAAAAATCAACACAGAGAAAACAGGCTAATCTAAGGCCACCCTCTTTGATTCATAGAATCCGTAGCTGGAACTTGTAGCATGTCATCCATTTGAAGAGAATCTGATCAAGTCGTGTTTAGTATAAACCCTGTTTTAGCCATGTATAGGATGGAACTTAGGACGTGGGGGCGTGGTCTGATGCCTAAAGGTTTTTACCTTTGTGTTTCTTAATATGGTGATGTTTACTTTGGATTTTTACCGTTAATCCCTTATTATCCTATAACAAGTTATATAACCTCTACCACCTTCTTGGTGAATTCATTTTCTAGCTTTTACTAACATGTAGGCAGAAGCCCTTGATGAGAGAGGCAGTGCTCTCCCAGCTTCTTTGTTTTTTAAATCTATTCTCCACCATCTTTTAGAGTTTATAAAACCAAGGAATACATTTGCAAAGATGAGCTGTCTCTGTCTTCCTTAAAATTCCCTGATACAATTTACCATTAGAATGATGAAAAGCTCTGTTAATTTAATGAAAGTATCATGGAACTATAAATCTTGAAGGAATTTTGCGAGTTAATTTTTCTGGCCTTATCCTTTCTCCTTTCAGGCAAGTGAATGTCTAAATCACCAAAGTTAAGGGAGGGTATTGTTTTCTTTCTCAGATATTTTTGGTGATGAAACTTCCACAGTTGTAATACTCTATTATTGCCACTTAGCTTGATTTTCAAGAAATTATTTAAAACATCCACATCTTTGTCTAATTTAAAACTATTTTGTTTTCTTTTCTCTGTGTGTATTAAATTTCAGTTGGCATTATCCTTACAAGAATATCTCATTGTGTGTGAGTGAGTGTGTGTGTGTGTGTGTATGTGTTGGGGGTATTGAGGATGGTAAGAACCATCAACTCATCATAGCTTAGCGTTCTTAGCAACAATGATTCTCAGTTGCTGAGTAGTCTTTATTGGCAGGCATTATGTTCATTTGTCACATGTCAACAAATTTAAGCTCCAGAACAACCTTACCTGGTAGGTACATTATCATGTCTGGAGATTAGAGGCGTTACCGAACACCACCAAAGCCATCTAACTCAGAGTATCAGGTGGAAGAGGTTTTAAACCCAGGTATCTCTGATTCTTTAAGACCTATGCTTTTTTTTTTTTAATTTTTTAGAAAAAGGGAGAGCATGATGGTGAAGGAGCAGAGGTAGAGTTTGGGGGAGGGTGGGGAAGGAGAGACAGAGAGAAAGAGAGAAAGAGAAAATAGATATCTTAAGTAGGCTCCATGCCCAACAGCGCAGCCTGACATGGAGTTTGATCCTTTGACCTTGGGTTCATGACCTGAACTGAAATCAAGTCGGACACTCAACCAACTGAACTACCCAGGTACCCCAAAGTCTATGGTTTTTAATATGCTATGCTGTATAACCTAAGGAGCCTGGAATTGTTTTCTGTTCCTTTTTCATATTGTCCTGTATTCTAGAAATTATCAGATATATGTTCTTGGGGCATGTGGGTGACTCAGTTAAGCATCTGACTTCAGCTCAGGTCATGATCTCACAGTTCATTGGTTTGAGCCCTACCTCAGGCTCTCTGCTGACACCTGGGAGCCTAGAGCCTGCTTTGGATTCTGTGTCTCCCTTTCTCTCTGCCCCTTCCATGCTTGTGCTCTGTCTGTTTCTGTCTCTCAAAAAAAAAATAAGTATTAAAAAATATTTATTCTCCAACTTAAAAATATTTTTTAAAATTTATTTTTGAGACAGAGACAGAGGACGAGTAGGGGAGAGGCAGAGAGAGAGGGAGACATAGAATCTGAAACAGGCTCCAGGCTCCCAGCTGTCAACACTACAGAAGGGCTGATGCATAGGGGCACATGTACCCCAATGTTCATAGCAGCACTGTCAACAATAGCCAAATCATGGAAAGAGCTGGAATGTCCATCACCTGATGAATGGATCAAGAAGATGTGGTTTATCTATACATGGCAATGAGAAAGAATGAAATATGGCCATTCGTAGCAAAATGGATGGACCTTGAGGGAATCATGCTAAGTGAAATAAGTCAGGCAGAGAAGGACAGATACCATATGTTTTCACTCCTAGGTCTAACAGGAGAAACTTAACAGGGGACCATGGGGAAGGAGAGGGGAGAAAAAGAGTTAGGGAGAAAGAAGGAGGCAAATCATGAGAGAAGGGGGAGGGGGAAACGGAAAGGGGAGTGATGGTCATGGAGGAGGGCACTGGTGGGGAAGAGCACTGGGTGTTATATGGAAACCAACTTGACAATAAACTATAAATTAGAAAAAATAAAAAATAGAAAAAACTTATTCTCCAACTTTTTTCTTAAATTTTTAAAAATTTATTTATTTTTGGGACAGAGACAGAGCATGAGTTGGGGAGGGGCAGAGAGAGAGAGAGGGAGATATAGAATCTGCAATAGGCTCCAGGCTCTGAACTTTCAGCACAGAGCCTGATGGGGAGCTCAAACCCACGGACCGTTGAGATCATGACCTGAGCTGCCGAAGTCAGATGCTTAACCAATTGAGCCACTTGGGCACCACTTTCCAACTTTCTTAAAACACAGAGGCCAGGATTAAATATGGTAATTTATAAGGGAGTATGCTGAAAAAATCACAGTATAACTTCAGGGTAACCATTTTTCCTTTGCATGTGATCCAGTTACGGTAAGAGCTGCTATTTATTCTCTCTGTGGGTTATATGGTAGATGATATGTATGTTAGATGATTCTAATGTGTTTTAAACTTATGTTGATAAATATAAAAGTATATCCTTGTTCTAAATAATTCAAACTATAAAAACAGAGAGTTGGATGAAAAAAAATATTCTCTTAAGAGTCCTTTGGAGAAATCTTCTTTTTTCCTTTTTACAATTTGGTGATTATTGGTTAAGGCCAGTGTGTGTGTGTGTGTGTGTGTGTGCGCGTGCATGAGTGTTATTTGCTATATTTCATCGAGATGTGTATGTTACTGAATTTGATTATTTTTAATAGCTTTGCACTATTTTATTAATGTTTATTTAGCCAGTCTCCTGAGAGACACTGTTTTTATAAATTTGATATAGGTAGTACTGTTCACAGCACATCTTTACATGTGGTAAAATATTTTATTTTATTTTAGTAGCATTAAGTCATATAAATAGGATGATTGAGTCAAAAACATGGGGCATTTACACTTTTCTACTAAGGAAATAGAAATCTTTAATATTTGCATTATTTCTTTCTTTTTCTTTTTTACATTTCTTTTTAAGCCACCGGGCTTCTGATAGAGTCTGGTGGGAGTCACCAGGTTGCCTGTGGCCCAATGTAATAAGTTAAATATAGTTCTTTAAGCAGGACTTAATTTTAATTGATATAATTTTAATTATTATAATCATGTCAAAAACTCATACTGTTCTCTACAGATTAGTTCCTTTGTTGCTGGCAACATCATCAGCACAAAATTAACAGGCTAGTTGGGGCAAACATCTGTCTTCCAGATTTATTAAAAAAAAACTAACTATTCAGTATAAGAGTTTCAGTTACTGATTACACATATGAGCTCACAGGCTCTGTCTTGCGAGCATGATCTGAGCCACAGGCAGCATCCTGACACGCTGCATTCTGTGTGAGTGATCGGCCGCCGGCAGACCTTGAATTCTAGGGCAGCTGACACCATCGAGGCCCCGTTAAGAGCAAAAACCAAGTTGTGTCTTGACAGCCGAGGCATTAGTTACAAAAGACTGTCCTCTCCTCCTGTGACTAATTTATTCATTTAGTCCCAGGACTCATTATTCCCCAATTGCAGCATCCTTATAAATGTTGTTCTGTTGTGGCCTGACAATCCAGTCACTTCTGATTGTTATGTCTTTTCTCAGAAATTCTAGGTCGCCTGACTCGAAAGTCCAATAAGAATAATGACTCATTTTCTACACGAGAGTGTTCAGAGAAGTTATTGCCCTCTATATTACTGCATATGCCATTTTTTCTTCTGCACAACAACATAATGTAACCTCTTAAAAAGAAAGAGAATTAGATAAATCATCTAGTATGATATTTATGTGCTCAGAATACCACTTTATAATGTGGATGTTTGATAGCCAGTTTTGCTTGTAATTAATCATAATGAGTTTGACTCTTGCAGAAATGCCTGTTTTCATTAAATGACTGCACACATTGACTTTCCCCTTTTGAATGGGCTATTTTTTTTAAATTAGGAGATTAAAATGCATTAATAGAATATATGAATATATAATTTCTCATGCATTTGTTTAGTAACTATGGTTTGATTCCCTAATTATATCTTTTGAGAAGAAATTAATCCTCACAATTTCTCAGTAGAGAATGATGACATTTTTAAGTTCAAATATTACATGTTTTAAAAATAAGAAATACCTTATGTAATATTTTAAATAGGATAACAGTAATAACAATAACTTACTAAGTGCTTACTGTATACTAGCACCTGTGCTAAGAACTTTATTTGCATTTAATTTTATAATCTTTAATCTTTACAACATAGTTACACACTTGGTGTTAATATCTCTATTTTATGGACATAGTTTGCCCAAGGATTTGAATCCAGACCCATTTAATTCCCAAGCTTTACAGCAGCTTTCTCTTCATTCTGTCTTGACTTACTCTGTGTCAGATTCTCTGCTGAATATTTTACATGTTCTATTCCATTTAATAATCTCTTCTCTTTCTCTTTCTTTCTCCTCCTCCTTTTCCTACTCTTGTTTTCCTCTTCCTTATCCTCATTTTCTTCTTCTTCTTTTTTCTTCTTCTTCTAGAATATAATGAGATGAGGAAGTATAGAACTGGAAAGTCTCAAGTATCTTCAGAGATCACATAGTTCTAGATCCATGTTTTTCTTTCAAAATAAGATTATTATGTTTTCTTCTATATAAGATGTGCTATACAAAAGAAGTGGTAATGGTTATTTATTTTAATTTTAATGACAGTGTGTGTAGGAGAAAAGGAATGAAAGAGAAGAAAGAGGAATGGAGAGAATTAGAGAGGATCTAGCTTTACCATTATTATAAGGCATTTAGTACTTGTGTAAAAATGTGTGGGTGTCTGCCGATGGAGACACAGATTGTAAAATCCTACATTGGTTTATTAAGCTCAGTGTAATTACTTGGCCATATATGTGAAAATGAGCCATTGTAGAGTATCTGCAAGCCACATACTGTCCTGGGACTTCTACACGCATGAATGAATATGTTCTGGAAGTGGTTTAGGGAAACTCCGGTCTAGATATTACAACATACACCATTGTGGTAAAAGATGAAAAGTAATTAGAATTGTTGTTATTTCTAAATGTGTGCTTAAATATCATGCAAATAATTATTCTCATTATAACCAGTGAAACCAACTTTAATATGTATATAGATATGATATGTGGATAGATAGATACATAGATAGATAGATAGATAATAAGTAAAGTTTATTAACTCCTAAAAGCATTGGTTGGTTATAAGCAGAGATGCAGAGCTAAGCGGATCACTTGCAGTTCTAAATGTGAGGTATGCTTAAAGTCACCAACTTTTACTATAGATAGTGAGAAATTGGATGTGGGGAAGATAGGCTACACCATGTGTCACTTCCACTGATCGCCAAGGTTGATCTGGCTGATCTGGCTGGCTCGGTGGTGTGCCCTTCCTTTATCACTTTCCATGTGTGCCTCTGCTGAAGTTGTATGTTTGGCCCAAGAAGGTGACCTTCCAAGAAAGAAGGTTCAGTCGTCAATCAGGTACCTGAGTAGTTGCTCTCCTCTGCTGGAAACTGGAAACAAACTTTTAAGTTCCATTTGTTGGAAAAGTTAAGGTGGTCAAGTTTCAGAGACGTATCCAAATAAGGCACTGCATATGGCATTCTGCCTTTAAAATAAGTAGTGAGAGAGAGGGAGAAAAAAAAAGAGAGAGAGAAATAAAGAAGCAGGGCATGGTATATAATTAAAAGACAATACCTTTTAGGGGCACTTGTGTAGGTAGCTCAGTAGGTTAAGCATCCAACTCTTGATTTTGGCTCAGGTCATGACCTCATGGTTAGTGGGTTCAAGCCCCACGTTGGTCTCTGCACTGAGCATGGAGCCTACTTGGGATTCTCTCTCTCTCTCTCTCTCTCTCTCTCGCTCTCGCTCTCGCTCTCGCTCTCTCTCTCTCTCTCTCTGTCTCTCTCTCTCTTTCTTTCTCTCTTTGCCTTTCCTGCTTGTGCATGCACTGTCTCTCGAAATAAATAAACATTAAAAAGAAATAAAAAGACAAGATCTCTTATTCCATTAAAAGGAGAAAGAGAGGCATCATGGGAATGGGAAAGGTGAAACCTGGAGACCAGCTGAGTTTCTTTTGTAGAATACAAAGAACTTGAAACAACTCTCAGAATTGTTGTGCCTCATAAAAGTTGTAGATGTTTAATGTACTCACTATTTTACCTTCAAATTTTTTTACTGGAGCTTTATAATGTTGAGAATGATGCTATCTTTTGGGAATTTGGAGGGGGGAATAGCCCTTTCTTTAATTCCAATGATGTCAAATGCCTGCCAGTCTCTGGCCGGAAAAATCAGGGCTGCTTACTGCTGCTGCACTTCCATGATCAAATTTCTCTTCACCAAATGGCCGTCTCTAGTCCTTAGCTGACATTTCACACCCATTGCTCCATCGCTGTTGGAAGCTAAATCAGCATATTAAGAAGCAGCAATTGGCATCTAATGCCTGCCCTGGAAAAAGTTACCGTGTTTTCCTTACTGCAAAGATCCCCAGCTGCTCTTCCCCGAAGTGTTTCAGGCAGGCTCGGTGATTGCACACAGCATTTCTCAGCTGCAGAGAAGGCACACTGAACACACAGCGGAAGGAGGACAGCTTAAAGACTTAAAGGCAGTTCCTGTCACGGCAGGCCATACTTTTCCTCTCAGCCGCACACACATGGGAATTATCCCTATGATCTGCCAGTGTTTCATTGCCGCATAAGTAGGCGTCCGTTATGGTGGGAGCCGGCAGTGTACGTTTTGGTTGTGTTTGTGTGACAATAGTAATTTCCCACTTCTCCATTTGGTGATAGTATTTAGAAAGGAAAATAATGTACACATTTTAAGAAGCAGTGAGCTCCAAAAGACTCTTGATAGCTTATATAAATGCAAGATCATATGTATGGTATAGCTAATGTTTAAAAGTTGGGTAATATTGGGGCGCCTGGGTGGCTCAGTCAGTTAAGCTGTCCAAGTTTGGCTCAGGTCATGATGTAGCAGTTCTTCAGCTTGAACCCCACATCCGGCTCTCTGCTGTCAGCACAGAGCACTATAGGATCCTCTGTCCTCCACTCTTTCACTTTCTCTCAAAAATTAACCCCCCCCCCCATGGATAATATTCAGCTAACACTAAACCAGGAAAGGTGGGGTCTGCCCTGTGTGCCCTCAGTGACGCTGGTGTGTCCTTTTCTGATTCACTTTGTGGTGTTACCTGTTCTAGTGTTACCAAATCAAGTATTTTGATGTACATATTAAATCCTGATTCAGACGCTTTAGTTCTTAACTAATATTCAAATAACAAAATGTTGCTTTATATTTAGTTCTCAGTATTAGATAGGAGGGAAGAAAAACTGACAGACATATCTCCTTATAAGGAGCTGGATTCTTCTCTCTGTGATAAATTGGGGTGGTGAGAGAAAGGAATTGGAGGAAGAACCAGCAAGCAGAAGATTTTGGATATTATTTTTTCCCCAGTTTTTATCAGAGAATAAATTGTTTGACTCATGTTTATAGAGACAATTAGTAATGAGAGGAAATAATTTGAGATATCTAGGGCATATATTCAAACACAAATAAACAGCATTCAGTGAGAGACAAAACATGGACCTTTCTGCCTTGTCAGTGAGTAGAACAGTATGCTATGTATGCTTAAAGCAGTTATTTAACATGGCTAAGTTAAATTATTGTATAAATAAGACTACCACATTCAATATTTTTCTTAGTAATACTTAGTGATTATGATATTGTCATTTGTCAAGTAAGATTTACATTAGGTCTTTGATTTTTTAGCGTTCTTTTTAGTTTTTCTGTACCTGGAATTCTCATACCACAAAGCAAACAATATATATTTAAAAATACCTCCCACCTGGTGGCATTGATCTAAATTTTTTTAGATTAATATTATTATCCAGTATTTGCGAAGCATCATCAGTGATCAGTTACAACGGAGTAAGGGGTACCTGGCTGGCTTAGTTGGTAGGATGGGGCATTCTTGATCTTGGGGTCATGAGTTCAAGAACCACATCAAACATAGAGCTTACTTCAAAAAAAAAAAAACTTATTAAGAAGGATGGGAAAATAAGTTAAATTTTAATTAATTATCATATTTGTGGACACTGGTTGATTTTTATATGAAATTAGCTGTGTTGTGAAAAGCATTGATTGTATTATGCCTTGTTTGGAATCTAGTGTCTAGAGTCTTAATTTCCTCACCTTCTTTCAGCCATCAAGAGAGAATGCCTTTTTTTTTTTTTAAATTAAACAGGGGAATTTTTAAAAGTTCACTTTGCCTTGTAGAATTGTCTCACTTGATTTTATTTGTTTGTTGGTTTATTTTGCACGTCTTTATCTTCTCCTTTGCAACATTTTCAACCTTTTCTTAGTGGTGTTTCTTGTAAACAATATATAATAAATTCTTAAATTTTAAAATTTGGTATGATATCTTTTTTAATTGGGAGAATCCAGTCCGTTTATGTGTAGCTTAGTGACTAAACAACGCAATTTTATTCCTTCTGTGTTACTGTTTATTGTCTTTCAAAGTTGCTGCCTCTTATTCGTGTCTTGTCCCCGCCTCCACTTTGGTCAAATTGTTTTTCTTTCTTTTTTCTCCAGCAGCAGGTACTTGATTCAGAGGTTCTATGGTGCTTTTTGAATCCATGCATGGCTCCTTTCCCTTCCCTCGTGTTTTCAGTGGCCCAAATAAGGTGTGCTGTTTCTCCACACGGATGCGGTTTTTTTCCTACTTTGGCTACCCTCCTCTGTCTTGTTGGTACAACTGTAAAAGACAGATTATTTCTTACTGGAATTCATGTGATAGTGTGTCTCTTCAGTTTTTCTTTCAGGGGTATTTTTTAAGCATTTAAATTTTATATTCCCACTCAATGCATCTTTCTTTCTTGGGCTGTATTCTTGTTTCTCAGCACATTGTGGATTTTATCTCACTGCTTTCTATTCTCTTGGCTTCAGATAAGATGGCTAAGGCCAGTCTGTTTTTTTTCCCTTTGAGTGCAGCATGTTCACTCTGTCTCAAAACTTGTAAGACTCTTTCTTATAGAAGTTTAAGAATTTTATACCAGGATATTCCTACATGAGGGTCACTTCTGATCAAGCCATGTTACAATTCATTGAGCCATTCTGATCTGTAGACTTAGGTCATTTTCCAGCTCAAGTGTACTTCTTTCAGAATATGTTTACTTGTAGTCTTTATGTTTTTTTTAAAAAAAAATGTTTGGATTTACATGTTGGTTGCCTAGATCTCTTCTCCACATTTTCCAGGTTTTCCTTTATTTCCTTTTCTTTCTTTAGTCTTCATTTTGAACTTCTTATACTTGAACTTTGAGACTACTGGTTCAGATTTTCATGATTACCTTCTCTTTTAATCCATCCACTTAATTTTTCTTCATGGAAAGTCATAATCTATTTTTGTTTTACTCCCTGTGTTTATTTTTTTTTCATGAGTTCATTTTTCTCCTTCATGTTTTGTTTCACTTACGTATATTCTGATCATCTTAAATAATCCCTCTGGACTTACAATTTTTCTCTCTCCTGGGGGTTGTGATCTGGTATTGAAATACACCTAATGCAAAAATCCCATAGGGGTTGAAAGGCAAAGCGTTCTTAGGGGCCATGTTGTAATAGGTCTTATCTAGACTCTTGGCACATTCCTCTAGCGCAAGAAAAACTCCACTCAACTTACTTCTTTGTTATATTTTTTTCCAGGCTTGTAATTATTTTAAAAATAATTTTCAAATAATTGCAAACCTATACAAAAATTGCAAGATCAGGAAAAAAATGCAGTCATGTCACATTCACCCGGATTTCCTTGAAGTGCTTTATCTTTCTTGCATGCACGCGAGTGCACCCCCCGACTCCCAACAGAACAAGTTGCAGAAAATTATCTATCTTGGCTTTTTGAGGTCAAAATCCACTGCATCCAAACTTGGGATAAGTGCCACATAGACGCTAAATTTTATCTTTTCCTAAATCTCCTACTTTTCAGTTTTCATGTGAGGTTGTACAACTTCCCATGTTTTATCCCACTGGGGAAGACACTCGGTACTGTTTTTTGGGGGTTTTTTCCTCTTGGATCTTGTTATAGATTGATATGTGTCCTTCCTCAAACTCACTTGTTGGAGACTCACTTGAAATGTAACTGTATTTACTTATAGGATCTTTTAAGATGCAATTAAGTTAAAACAAGGTCATTAAGGTGGGCCTTCATCCAATAGGAATGGTGTCCTTATAATAAGGGGAGGTTAGGACACTGATGAGCATAGAAGGCAGATCATCTGAAGCCACAAGGGGACATAGCAATTTACTAGTCGAGGCGAGAGGCCTCTGAAGAAACCAACCTGGCTGAGAATTTGAACTCATACTCGTAGCATCTAGCAAGTAAGCACCTAAGTTTCTGTTGCTTAAGCACATGGCCTGTGGTACTTTGTTACAGCAACCCTAGCAAAGTAAGGCAAATCTTAATAGACAAACTTACCCAGAGATAGCTGACTTTTCTATTGGAAGGTGATAAACTTAAAATCAAGAGCAAGACAACAACAAAACTGTTGGTTATTTTTTCCCCTTTCAGTGTTACACAAAGTAGAGTGGTAAAATGCAGGGCACCGAAGCCGTTGTTATCATTTGTATTTGCTTTGAGTCTACATACTATTAGGTGTGATGATGGATAAGTTTATCTCCCATTTCTGTACTGTACTAAAATACCATTATTACTGCTGCTAGGGTGCTTGGACATTTGAGTCAGGAGAGAAGGTCTGCTGTTTAAAACTGCAAAATAAAGTAGATGATTATTTCTTACCCAAATACGTTTCAAGTGACTTAAGTACGGTTCTAATATTTTTTAAAGGAGAAGGCGGCAGGCAAAAGTTTGAGCCAAATATTTGTCTCAGGAGCTGGATGATTGCCAGGAGTTAGCACACCTCCCTAATGTGAAATTTCCTTGCAATACTTCCTACACACGTATTATTGATAGTCCGTACGTTCACTTGGAATGCCGACTACGGGAACAGCTGAGAAGACAGTTTTTGCGAGAAGTCTCATTATCTTGGTGTCCAGAAGAGTTGGAGGAAAACAATATCCTCCAGCTTCTGCACGTTCTCTAATGACCCAGCACATACGGCTGACTGGAAGAATGAAGGCTTTTAGCGTTTTGAACACAGGAGTAATTCCTTTAGTGTCTGTAAAAGATTAATGAAGGCAAATATAACTTTATTTTTTCTTTAATTTTTAATTAGGCTAAGATGGCAAATTTAACAAATAGAAGAAAAATATAATCAAGCCCACCAAAAGTATTTACCTGTCTGCACTGGCAGCCTTTGATCCTCTTGAGAGTCAGCTAGAAAGGAAATCAGACATTAAGACTGAAAATGTAAAGGCTGAATTGTTATTCATTCATCTGATTCTTTTAAAATAGCATGATTCTTTCATAAAAGCATGGATATAAATAAAAAGAGATGAGAAGAATATATATTGCCAATATTTAAACAATTGATAGAAATCTTTAATACAGTAGATAATATAGTTTTTTTAAATTTAGTACCTATTTATTTTACAGTAATATGGAAAATAAACTTACAAAATTTGATTTATAAAATATACATGTTTGACATAAGAAATAATGAAAATGAGAAAACTTGAAATTTTATTGTCTGGAGGTAGCCATGATTTATATTTTTCATATATATCATTTTACTATATTTACTTTAAAAGTAAATATACATGTTTAAAAGTTAGGGTATGACAACATATTTCGTGTGCATGTACGTGCATGGATCAACTCCTGTTGTACCCAAGAT
The DNA here is from genome assembly GCF_006229205.1 of Suricata suricatta. NCBI lineage: Eukaryota > Metazoa > Chordata > Mammalia > Carnivora > Herpestidae > Suricata > Suricata suricatta. The sequence goes on along the minus strand of NC_043701.1, from coordinate 69,710,136 downwards.
TTCTTTATCGTCCCCAAAACCCAGAAACCGCTAGGGAGACCGAGTCACGCATGCAAAAGCAAAGGGCTTTATTACGGGTTTAGGCTCCCCGGGGCCTAAACTCAGGCTCACAGACTTTACCTGTGTGGTAGATCCATGCTGAGAGCCCCGAACAAAGGTGGGGCAAGGCTTTTATGAGTTTGGGAAGGGGGAGTTACAGGAATCCAATTATTATTGACAGGTTTATCCAATTACAACATTTAGAGTGTTAACCAATCACAGAGTAGACCCAGGACCCAGGACCCTCACATGGGGTGTAACTAGTCTTAAGCAATAGACCTGCCCTTAGGAATGTTAAGGGTATTACAAGGGTGGTCCCTCTTGCCTTGAGCAATGTGTGCTCTTCTATCGTCTCAAACCTGCATCCTTACACTCCTAGAAATATTTCAAATTTATTATCTCAGTTAATCTTCACAGTTACATTTTAGAGAGAAATTATCTGAAATTCAGATAAATATATATTCCAAAATTGCAAGATTAATTAGTGGTAGACTTAGGGTCTTTTGAAACTGGGAACACCTGGTGCTTCAACAATTATGTTGTATCATTTCCGTAACATATTATTACAGTTTGTAGATTTTCCTGTATTTCTGACTCTTCCTTTATAACATGCTTTCTGTGGTTGTCTAAACTATCTTTTGGACATAACATAGTTGAGTCTCCTTTGAGTAGATAATTAGGTTTTACTTCTGTTTCTCTATTTATGAGTAACTAATGCTGGGATACGTATTCTTGTACATAGTATTTTCCAAATCCTGGATGACTCCCATGAGTGAATTGTACAAATTAGATATAAAGCTGGGAGTATGCGTATTTTAGGTCTTTTTACTACTTATCCTCAGATTGATCTCTGAAAGTTTTGTGCCCCTTTTTGAGGGTACCTGTTTTTCATGCTTTACCAGCATTGCAGATTATCATTTGAAAATATATGTCCGCTATAAGAGAAAGGTTAGCACAATCAGGAACTTTTGCTGTTTTCCCAGCTTTCTGGGGTGACATTTGTCAGTCCAACAGCAAAGAGACAGAACAGTTTATTTTACTGGACCGATGATTCCTCAGGCTTCTCCTGTGCTAGACCAGCCAGCTTCCGGGGTGTGGCTGGAGCAGGGCTGGATATCCCTGGAGTCAAGAGTCTTTGAAGATCAGTTCAAGCTGATCGACTGGATCTGGATCACCTCACCAGGTTGAGGGTTCTTTTGAGTAGGTCCACTTAACTCCAGAGAGATACCTGAAACTTTAATAGGGGCTGAACTTTTTGTTTAGTTGCATATCTGTGAATTCCACCTTTAAGTCTTTTGGAAAGGTGTGACCCTCATTTTAAATATCCTCACAGACTGACAAGCCTGAGATCCAACAACAAATAATTTAAAGACACTCAGAACTAGAATTACATTTACAGTGCATTGCTGAAACAGTTTTTCTCTCTAAAAAAACCTCCATTATCAGAGATAGCCAAATTGAAACTAATGCATTGGTGGGACGAGTCCATTCTTAATTAATTGCCTCTAATCTAGGCATGGGATTTCAACTAGGCAAAAGGTAAGGAGGGCCTATGCCTCTACCGCCAGACTCTAATGGGGGGTCTTCCAGTGGCCACTTGATGGCCCAGCAATTTGGCTAAAGATAGTAATATAGAACCATGGAGGCGTATCACACCCATACGCCCAGGATCTTGAACAAATTGGCTGTCATTGCTGCTTTTGTAAACTAGACAGCACCAGATATTAGAAACCCTAAAAGAGACCCTTACCAAATTAACCATGGAGACTGGCAGAAATTGGCTAAACTCTCCTTCCCTTTGCCCTTTATAGGGTAAAAATTCCCCTTACACCAAAGAGGACTATGCCAGGCTTAGGGGAACAATGTTACTTCTACAGGATAGTCGAGCTGTGGTTCATAATATTTGTCAAAAAGTATGTAAATACTATTCTGTTAATGGTATTAGGAACATGTAGCCTTAAACCAGAACAGTGGTAACATAGCTGACCCAGGATTGGGTCAGTTACAAGGCAGAGGGGGGAATGTATGGATGCAGGTCTGAAACTGACTCCATGAAACAATAGAAGGGCACACATTGCCCAAGGCAGAAGGGACCACCCTTGTAACATTCTAAATGGCAGGCCTAAAGATGGAGGCTAAGAGTAGTCACGCCCTACATGAGGGTCCTGGGCCCACTCTGTGATTGGTCAATACTCTAAATGTTGTGATTGGGTCCTGCCAAAAGTAACAAATACTCTAGACAATGTGAATGGTTAAACTTGCTGTCAATAATATTGTATAATAATGATTGGATCACTGTATTTCCTGTAACTCCCCCTTCCCAAACTCATAAAAGCCCTACCCTGCCTTTGTTCGGGGCTCGCTCCACGTTAGACCCAGTAAGTCTGTGAGCCCGAGTTTAGGCTGGCTGGGCCTAAATTCGTAATAAAGCCCTTTGCTTTTGCATGCGTGAAAAAAAGAAAAAAAAAAAAGAAAATATATGTCCGCTATATAAATAAAAATGTTATCATCAATTAAAATGTTCTTTTTTTAATGTTTATTTTATCTTTGAGAAAGAGCGAGCAGGGAAGGTGCAGAGAGGGGGACAGAGGGTCTGAGGCAGGCTCAGTGCTGACAGCAGCGAGCCTGATGTGAGGATCAAAATCACAAACCTCGAGATCATGACCTAAGCCAAAGTTGAATGCTCAACCGACTGAGCCACCACGTGCCCCTACCTAAAATATTCTTTATGATATACCATGAATTACCAAAACCTTGAAAATCTAGAGTTTTTAATGGCACAGTTATGTGAAGTTTCTCTTTTCCATAGAGTTTATATGTTCACAGAACATTCATTTTATAGAAAGAAATTGTAAATATATTCTTGTCATAGAATACAGAAGTATATAGTTTATCAAACACAATGTACAATTTAATGCAAACATTCCTTATTTATTTAAAAAACTTATTAAAAAAGAATTAGGATATGAAATTTTGAAAACTAGATAACCAGATTTTATTATTATTTTTTTTTATCATCTATGCATTATTGGAATTAAAAAGAAGCCCTCTTAGGCTATTCTTAATGACTCTGTTTTTTCATTATGTATGATTGGAACAACAAGTAACATTTTGTAGTGCATATAAAATATTTGCATGTTTAGATTAATTAAACTTGAAAACTATTCACCAAAATGATCACATAAGGTCATTCTATTAGGATAAAAAACTTCCTTTAGCTATTCGCTTTCATACCTTTGCAACTTCTATGCAATGAAAATGACACTGTGGTGTGTCAATTTAAATTGCAGTGTTTAATTAAATTTGGATGTTATTTATCAAACATACTTTTTTGGGTAAAATTTAAGTTTGGATGTTGCCATCTATCTACTGGTTTTTTATAATTGTTAATATTAGTAATCCAGATAGTAATTCCTTATTGAAATATTTTCGCTCTCTTTTGAAAGAGAAATGATATGAAGAAAATGGATATTTTAATTTTAGGAAGTGTATTATATAGTCATTCATATCTATAACATTCTCAGTATTTTAATTTTAATTGATGAAGAAAGATACATAGATATGAATTATCACTATTCTGGATGCTATAATCTTAGTATTTTAAGTACTTTGACTTAAGAAACCTTCTCTGGTTGACTGTCATTTAATAAGTGCCCTCCATAGGAAAAAAAAAACAGTTGATAGCGACCATACTTAAAGAGATAGAAATAATTATCACAAAAAAAACTGCCTTTCCTGCACACTTAAGATAACAAAATAAACCAAAACACTGAGGCATTTTTGTAAATATATATTCTGTATGAAACTCTAGTTTTATATGAATTAGTGTTTTCAGTTTTGTTTTATGTGGACAACATGATCTGTATGTGAAATCACAAAAGAGCTTTCAGAATTCCCAGTTATTTCTATATAAAATATTACTCATTTAGAATAAAATCTGTATTCCTATCAAGGCTTATCAGCTCTTGTTTAATCTGTTTTATCTTTTCCTGTATGACTTTATTTCATTTTTCTTGGCCTTGTGTTCATAGGCCTTCTCTATCCTCATTCTCATGTAAGGGTATCTGCATATCTGTTTCCTTTCCCAGCTCAATGCTTTATCTCCTTGCCTTGGATCTCAGTGTGAAGGTCGGTTGATGAAAATAGCCATGTTTGACTACACTGTTTATATCAGACACCCCATCCACAATTGTTTTTCTGAGTTAGAGCTCCTGTATTACCGTTAGAGCAATTGTAACAAATTGATAATTATTCAAGCTCCTGTTCATTTATTTCATTGTCTCGCTCAGTCCTAATGTCCACAGCGACCTGTTTCAGTTTTTGTTCTTTATGTCTTCAGTATCTCACATGATGCCTGATGTACTGTGATTGTATAATAAATATTCACTGAATGAAAACTTGCTTACTGATAAACTATAGTTCTATTTCCTTAATGGTCTTTCTAACAGTCTTATTGTTGTTTTTTAATCCTATTTATTTAGGGCTTTAGAAATTAATTTGGGGGTGCCTGGGTGGCTCAGTCAGTTGAGCGTCCGACTTTGGCTCAGGTCATGATCTCACGGATTGTGGGTTCAAGCCCCACACCAGGCTCTGTGCTGACAGCTAGCTCAAAGCCTGGAGCCCGCTTCAGATTCTGTACCTCCCTCTCTTTCTGACCCTCCCCTGCTCGCTCTGTCTCTCAAAAATAAATTAAAAACATTAAAAAAAGGAATTTGAAACATGTTTATATGATTGATATATAATAATGAAACTGAAAATTTGAGAGAAAAAGGACACTTGGAAATCATATTGATGTATTCTCACTTTTTACATGAAACACTCTTTGCTCTTGTTTCTAAGAACACAAAGAAGACCAAGAAATTAGAAAGTAAATGAACCAACTTTAACATACCCCTTAAAAACAACAGCAACAATAAAACAATAACAACAACAATAATTATAACTACTGATAATACTCTGTTTTAGTTGAACTTTTCTATTTTTCCTTTAGTGTTAATATCATGTCTATATGATACAGAAAGAAATTATGTTTTCTAGTTCACCACATAGACAAAAATGATTTGGCATTTACTATCGTTTTTAATTATTAATCAAATTGTGTCTACTTTAATTCACACCATTATAAAAGCTGGTTCTGGGACCCTTCCTTTTAAATAAATTCCATAAGGTAACTGAACTATACATATGAAATTTAATAAAGGAAATTGAATCATGAGCTATAGTTTCCAATTTTAGATAAGGACCAAATATACTGTCATTCAGAAATTAAGAGTATTAGAGAAATAAATGGTAAACTTGAATTTTGGCAACTCTTGAAATAGGTAAGTTAGAAAGGAAACCAGTGGAATCTCAGACGACTTTGTAATGTGACTCTGTATTGTTATCGTTTAGTGGCAATTATACTTCCAGTCCTTTTCTTTAATATATATTAGTAAATACAGGAAAATAAACATGGAAATGTCTCTGGGGATGTCTGCATTGTCCTTGGATTCCCAGTTTATAAAAGATACTTATGTAATATAGATCTTTAGAGCAATTACATATTAGAGCATTCAGTAATTCACACTAAATGTTATTTAATAATTCTAGTTAACATTTATATTCTACATTAGCTTCAAATATTTCTTTGTACTGAACTGAAAGATTTTTGAATAACATTTTCTAACTATTCATGCATTTCATAATATTTTTAAATGCATTTAAGAAGAAAAGTTGTTTTTATTTTGTTTATTAAAACCTTAGTTATACCCTACTTGATTCTAATTAAACCTACCCTTTGGCAATAAATTCTGCTTCTGATATATCCATATTACAAGACTAATTGGGAAAAATTATGATTGGGTCTCATTTGGTAATACGGTTGTATATGGTGAAAGAATACATAATAATTTTAAGATTGCTTATTACCCCTTCTGTTATACAGCAAAATTCTTTATTACTGGCCTCCAGCACCTGAAATGTAACACATTCCTGAGAGGTGGTGTGTATGGCGTGAGCGGAACAAAGCCATAAGTCACAGATGTTAGTGAAGACCACAGCTAGGTTAAAAAGGCTAAAGGTCATTTTGGGAATAAATGTAGCCACTACATCTTAGAAATTTATATATAGTTTTTAATAAGGCCCCTTCTTATTCTGTAATTACCCTAAAACTTCTCTGTGTTTTAATTTCTTTTTTAAAATGAATGTTGACCTTGCTTGAGGTTTGCCAGTCTACCAAATTCTGAATGTTCTTTCTATGATGCTTCAGCTTTTACAATAAGATGCCAGGAAATATGCTTTTAATTAGATAAAGTTACCTGTGGAAAAGCAAGTGGCATATTGTCTTTCAAATCCACTTCCCCCCAATTAAAGGGGGGGTCATAGTATGTTTATTCATTACTAGCTGTCAGGAGACATTTATGTCACATTGATTGTCAAGGTTGTTGTCATACTATTGAATGGAGCGATGCATCCAGTATGATACTTTTAAGTGAATAAACATGGTATCCTAGATCCTGAAATATAAACTGATCTTTGCATATAATAGGCGGTTTTCAACTATAAGATAAATTCTTTTGCTGTCAAGTGTTTGAATTTTAATTATTGGTTATAGACTATTAGTCAGGTACATAGATATTGGAGATATAAGATTTCAAATTCATATTTATGTGCCATTAGAATGCTATAGAACATGTGAAACTGTGAGGCACACACAAGGTACAATGACAAGACAGAGGAGAAAATGATTAACTCTACCTTGTTGGGTTGGGACAGGGTCAGGGAATGCTATAGCTACATTATACGTCACTGTCCACTAAAGTGAACAGGAGTTTGACAGCTTTAAAAACAGACATGCTTGTGAAAATAAAATGTGCAGTTAAGACTCTTAGGTCTGAATTCTTCTAAATTCATCAGAATCCTCCCTGCTACTCCAAGAAGATTTCTAATTATGTGTCTTCCCTTTTTGTTCTTTTAATTTATTTTTTAATGTTTATTTTTGAGAGGGAACCAGAGCAACAGAGTGTAAGCAGGTGAGGGGCAGAGAGAGAAAGGGAAAAAGACTCTGAAGCAGGCTTCAGGCTCCGAGCTGTTGTCACAGAGCCCTACGTGGGGCTTGAACCCATGAACCGTGAGATCATGACCCAGATGTTTAACCGACTGAGCCATCCATGTGCCCCTAATTATGTCTCTTTCTGCTAATTAATTGTAGCTCAAAGCTTTATCTCCTATAACAGCTGTAGCTCTTAAGCTGCAAAATTTTCACTCTACACAATGAGCAGACTGATTCAGATGTCACAAATCCTCTGAGATGTGAACCCCATTTTAAAAGGGTCACTTATAGAAATAGCTTTTCCTACTCAATATCTACATGTTAACATAGCAATCTCACTTTCCCCCCTATTCTTTAGTCCTTTCTGCTGTCATAAAGTTGTCCTGTGTTACAGCAATAGTGACTCATTTATGTTCATACACTAAACAGTTTGTCCTGCTAAATTTTGAAACCATCCCTCCAAGTACAATGTCTGAGTCAGAGCATAGTGGAGAGAGAGGTTTTTTTCCCCCTGGACGTGCATAGGAGTAGGTGCGCCCGGTGCTGTTGTTGCTGAGATTGAATGGTTGGGTCTTTTCTCTTCTGATAATTGGTACTTACTGTAAGAAGGAACATTTTACATTGACTTCTAAGTTTTCTTCCCCTTTATAGAAGATTTGAGAAAATGGGCAAATGGAATATTAGAAATATATGGTTTCTTCCTCAATAATGATGCCTTGTGTTTTCCTTCCTTCCTTGAAGGATTTTGTGCGGCCAATAATTAGATGGCTCATCCTCTGCCTGGTACCTGAGCTCTTTAGCCTGTAAAGACATTGGTAACTTACAGGTCTCTGTAAACTTGTTAACTTCAGTTGTTATGTTTTGGACCGATTTCATTTTTTTCTTTGTCCTTTTGCTACTCAGATTTTTATAAAGAGAATATATCTTCTTGTGAAAACAAATTTAAAACCATTTTAGCAATATAAAAAGTAGCTGAAAGTATACATTTAAAAAATCAGCTTTAACTTTATTAGCATAAACCCCATATGACGTTTCACAAAGATAGGATTGCTACTTTCTGGACTGTTAGGTTAAATTTTGCTGTGCCCGGCTGGGCTCCAGGGATTCTGCTCTTCGGCCGGTGGGTGATCATCTGTTTGGTGACCAGGGACTCTACTGAGACTACGTATGCATGCTAAATTCCCTACTTCTGAAATAGGTTTTTAATGTCAGGAGAATGTTAATGATACGACTTAGTAACATTTAGTCAATCTTTTCATGTTTAAACATATTTCTCTCCTAAGAATAAAACACCTCATCTCAAAGTATAAAATGTCTTATCTTTGTGGCAGTATAAATCCAATTATAGTAAAAAATAAATGATGAGTCATGTCACCCTATAGAAACACCAAGTGTGGATAACACTGAAGTCCTCGATCAAGAGGAAAAGACCTGGGATAAACACAATTTTTATTATCAATTTTAAGTACTTTCTAATAGTAAGAAGTACATTTCCTAGTATAGTTAACCATATCAAAATATAACTACCCCAGCTCATGGTACTGTTAAACAAAATGATTTGAAAGTTCACTACAGTTATGATTAAGCATGATGGGCTAAGCAACTGTGTTTATTTACTTCCTCCCAAATCTCCATTAAAGTAGTACTAAGATTTGAGGCTTAAATCCATGAAGATAAAGATTGTGGAAGAGAGAAGATATTGCCAGATAAGGGATAGTAACAAAAGTTGAGAGCAGTGATCATTGACTTAGAAGAGCAAAAAACTAAGTGCCTGCATTGGGGTAATATACCATCAATATGTACTACGTTGAGAAAGAATCCCATTTGTGCATCAGAGTTCTGGAAGAATTTAGAAATAGGAGCTACAAGGTGACCTTTGGGTAAAGGTAGGGCTGAAGACAAAGACTGGTTGAGAGTGTTTGGAAGAAGTTCCATTCTGAATCTTGTCCTCACTGATCTCAGCCTGCCTTTGAACTCAGGGAGCTCTGGACTCAGAGGAACCAGGAGATAAGAAATGTGTCCTCATTCTAAAAGAGGTATCATCAACCTAAAAGAGGAAACACCAAAGAGTTAAGTGAATTCTTAACGCTTCCTTGAGAGATTCCTACTTTTCTTCCCTCTTGAATCCCATAATTAGAGAGAAGTTTGGAGATTTTTAATTTCTGTAGATAATGGCCCAAGAGATGAGTCCTACAGAGACTTACACTTTGGGATTCACTAACAAAATGGCCAGGTCACCAAATGATCACCCTTTGGTAAAGCCCACATATCAGAAAGGAAATCTGTGCACAAAGAACTTCTTATCAGCATTTCAGTGGCTTACTCCTAAATATGGAAAGATCAAGATTACGTACATTAGAAGAACATTTTGAACATAATGAGAAAGTCAAAATGACAAACTGGATAAAAAGAAGAAAAGGACAAAACTGAGATAACAGAGATAGTTCAGAAAACAGAGGAAAAGTTTTTAAAAAAACTGTAAAGAAATCCTTAGTTAGGAGATCTTATATTTTTAAAATAAGATTAGAGTGCTATATATAATTAAGAGAACATAAAAATTGATAAGGGAAATAAAACATTAAGTAGAAGGGAAGGAAGATAAAGTTGAGACCACTTTCCTAGGGAAAAAATGCAAAGGAGTGAAAGACAAGTATGTATGTGATTTTTATTATATATTCTAATATACATCATGAATTCAAATTCATGTATTCATATAAGTATTTACATATATATCAATTATATATACAATGTATAATTTCCTGTAACTAAATGACATGAAACCCAGATTGATAGGAATTACTGAGTATGAAATACAAGAAAGAAAGGACATTAACAAGAGATATGAGAATGCTAGAAGATATTACAGCTCCAGCGAGAGAAATAAAGGACACTACACTGGAATAATAATCAAAAGGCAATACACTTAAAAAAAAATAATACTGGAAGTTGAAAACAATGGGAAATTCTTGGAAACTTCTGAGGAATGGTAATTTCTAAACTAGATTATACATCGAAGTTAAACTATCAATGAAATGTGAGGTAGGGAAAGTACATTCTCAGAAAGTTGTTCTCCCCTGCACTCTCTATACCTACCTCTCCCATGTACTCCTTCCTACTTATACTCCTAGTAGGAGGATTCCAGCAAAATGGGGAAGGAAATAATAAAAAGGAACACAGTAATGTATATGGATTCAACATTGAAAAGATAAGGAAATTACTGGATGTCAGCACAGTGGCAGGACAGGAATGAAACAGTCTAAACAGGTGCAGGATGATGGAGGGTCTGGAGTAATATCTCCTAGGAAAACACAAGCAGATAGATTTTTCACTATGTTGACCAATGGGATTGACTGTTTTTTTTGTTTTTTTTTTGTTTTTTTTAAAGCCTGGCAATGTATAACTCTAGGGAAATCAAAAGGTTGTAAAAGAAAGAAAATGTTATCACAGTATACTGCATGGCTTAATTATGACTAATATTTACAATGTCATTAGTATATCCACTCTGAATACTGAATTACCTGAGAGTTGGGACTACCTGTGCTGGAAAAATTGAAGGAGGGAAAAAATGTTTATGTGTGTGTGTGTAGTGGGGTGGGGTGGGGGAAGTAACATAAGAAAACTAAATAGTTTTCATTGGAGAAATTCTGTGGCTATTACCTAAATTTTTAAAATATAGCAGTTTTAGCATATTTAAAAATAAAGTTATATAACAAAAGAGAGATAATATGATTGAGTGAATATGATTGAATGCACTTTCAAAAATGACAGGCTCTAGGAATTCACTGGGAGTAGAAAAATGTGGCAGAATTTTTAAATATACTGCTTTCTTTTTTCCTACATGACTTGTAATATTGATTGACTTTTAAAGTAAGCATCTATCTGTGCTGTTTAGGAAAAGTAAAAGTTAATTAACAACAGCACAATGTATGCAGTGTCTATTTAGAAATATACTTGTTTATATTGCTCATACAAAATTATGTATTACCTCTCAAACTTAGTTTGGATACTTGCTTCTCTTCTATGATTGTGCCTATTTTTATTCAGTATAATATTGCTGAACGGTATATCTGTTTTCTTTTTGAATTCTCTATTTTTGCACTTAATAAGACTGAAATAGCAACAGTTCATCCTCCTGTGCCTCGCACATGTTATTATTTGAGGCATCCTTTTGATCCTTCCTGTGTTATGCTGGCCTCTGTCCTTAGTCTTTCTTTCACAGACACTACTTCAGTCCAGAAGAGTACTCTCATCTGGGATGTAGGGACAACTTTTGAAATGATTTTCCAACTTCTAGTCTCTTTTGGCTTCAATCTGTTCTACGGTGCTTCCAGGTAAGCAGTGATACAAGGTCTTCTTTCAGGGAATGAAAATCATTTCAGGGAAACATGAGGCAGAGTCTTTCCAGTGGATGAGAATTGTCTTGAGGAAGGCAAACTATGTCAGTATCTTGGTTACAGTGATAAGGTGATTCACTCAATGCTATTTACCCATCACTGGTCTTTGCCAGACACTCTACTAGCTACCAGGGCTCTAAATATTAGAAAAATAATCCCTGGGGCACCTAAGTAGCTCAGTTGGTCGAGTGTGTCCCCCTCTTGATTTTGGCTCAGGGGGTCTGAGATCAAGCCGTGCATCAGGCTCTGTGCTTGATGTGGAGCCTGCTTAAGATAGTCTCTGTCTCTCTTTCCCCCTCTCTGCCCCTCTTTCCTGCTCATACTCTATCTCTATCTAAAAAAATAAAATAAAAGAACGATAACCACTTCCCTTTTAACTCACATTGGTTGAAATGCTGTCAGTATTAGTGTTTTCATAGAGAAGTCTGGGGTTTCAATTGGCTTGGGCCAGTAGCTGGCCAAATATTTGTCAAGAGACAGTCAGGATCCGTGAACTCTGTTGTAACTATGACAGGTTAAATTGTGTGCTTCTCTCCCCTCTACGTCTTTGCTCACTGAGAACAATATTTATTGTTCTTTAAAATGTTTAGTATTTGTTTTTAAGACCTTCCTTTGTCATATTTCAAAGTTGGGGATTAATTATATAGCTGGTTTACTACATTCTTTGGAATGCTGAGCCCCTTTTCTCTGTGTCCATTTGTCTTGTTGCTTACCTTTTGATTCTGGGCCTCTGCACACACCTATCCACAAACAATTGCAACTTCAAAATGAATAATTCATACGGTTCATTGTATCCTGAATCGGCATATCTGAGAGTAAATATAACACCTTGTGTTCATGCAGGAAGCCTTTTGTTCTTTTGCAAGAGAAGAAAAAAATACGTGAGGTGTCAGAAGATGTTTGTGCTAAATTATGTATATGTTGGGCATTTGATTCTTACAGTCATGCCAGGGGGTGTATTTAAATGGAGGGCTATAAATAACTAGGTTTTACTGTACTTTGTTGCTGTGGATAAATTCAAATATCATTTCATCGGTCAACAAATAGTGTTCATCTTCGCCTTTAGGAAGGCCAAATAGATAACCACTTTAGTTGTATCCCATCAAGATATACAACTGTGTGGAACTAAATATTTGCACTATGTGGTCATCGTGCCTTTCTGATAGGTGGTGGCTGTTGCGGGCAGGAGCCATGACTGTGATTTATTATTTAACTGTGGGCTGTGTTCGCTTCAGCAGGGAGCCCTGCTTCCTGCAGCTCCTTTGAGATCTGTGACTGTCATCACACTTTGCACAGTGGCTTGGACATCATTCTCAGTTGCAGATCCCTCTGAACGCCTCCAAAAGGATTCATTTTCATAACCTCAGTGGAACACACAGAGAATTCATGCCTAAGCTTATTGACTCTCTGATATCCAGCGTGTTCATAGGAGCATAAAACCATAGGCAGCTGTTCTTTTGGGTCCCAGTTGTCAGGTGGGAAATTATGAAGAGCTACATGCTGCTCTAAATAATTAAAATTAATGCCAGAAGAAAACCTGCTCAATTAGCATCAGATTCCTTCCAGATACAGAATATTAAGCTCATGTCTGAATGAGAGGAGTGTGCATTTGTGAGATACAAATATTTAAGTAGGAATAATTTTTAATCTGCCTAGACTACTTAACAAAATATATCAATTCAATGACTCTTAATAAAGAAGTCACGTATTCAGGGGTGTGTGTGTGTGTGTGTGTGTGTGTGTGTGTGTGTGTGTATTTATGAGGTAGGGATTCCAAAGAAGCCCCTTTTGATATGGGTGCTTGTTCTGTCTTTCCCTCAGGCTCCTTAACCCCAAAGCAACCCTCCCTCTCCTCAATTTCCTTCAGGTCATTGATAGGATAACTTTTCGAGGACAAGAATGGGACCAAAGGGAGCCAGGAAAAAAAACCGTTTTCAATAGAAACATTGAATCGCAAAAACAAGTTCTAATCCTGGGATGAGTGTCAGGATGACAACTATGAGAATGTTTACTGCGTGGCCCTTGATGACCCATGTATAAAATCCTTGGGAAGAGTGTACCGCAGGCGTTCATGATACTTCGTACGGCAGACAGACAGCGTTAGCAGGCTCCCAGCATCCACCGCTCTGCTCCACATTAGAGCAGAGCAAAGCATAACCGTGTGAAAGGCTGTAACCAAGGTAAAAGTAAGAATATAAACAAGTTCTATTCTTAGTCCTCATGACTCTCAGAGCTTTATCCCTTTATAGTTATGTCATGAGAAAGCCATAGTTTGTTCTCTCAGTATTTTTTAATTTTATAGCCACATCATTTTTAAAGGCTTGTCAAATATAGCTTGCCCGAACACATGACATTTGGATCATGAAGGAATCATATTATGATATCCCAGATCTGAAAGCAGAAAGTGCATTTTAATGCTATCTTTTGAGAATTTGGGTCAGCCCTCCTGGGAGTTCTGCATTTGATATTCATTTCCTCTCTCAGATGCATTTTTTTTTTCATTGAAAAGATGGTGCAGTGAAGCATGCAGGACAGATGTTGTGTATGAGAAGGAAAACTGAAAGCAAACAAAACGAGATGGTGGGATGCGACTGGGTGGAGATGTCCTAGAATTCAATATGGCTTTTTCTTCAGAACATCCCAACCAAGTATAGCATCCATTCTTGAGGCTGCCTGACTGTTAGCAGCCTCTAAATATAATTTAGGCTAAATATAATTTAAATTAGTAGGAAATATTCTGTAAAAATAAAGAAGGGACACACTGAGGAAAGAGAGAAGGAAAATGTCCAGGCTAGATCTCCCACGTGTTAATGGATTTGTATGTCAGTAACCAGACAGTTGGTGTTGAAGTTACTTTCTGAAAAGCCTTGAAAAAGAAAAGAAAATATATTGGTGCTAATTGTCACTGCCCTGGGCTGAAGGCCTCTGTTATTAAAATAAGAGTGTTCAAAGGACAGTGATAATAAATGGTAAATGAACTGTAAATTAGATCATCTGATGATTAAAAATGAAATTCCTCTTTTAATCTATAGGTGCTTGTTAAATGATACAGGAGGCAGGCACCTGCCTGTCTTTTCTATGCCCTGGACCTGCTGTGCTTTTGAAACCTATAGATAAGTCAGATATGTTTCTAGCAGCCCATGGAGGCCATTTCATCTTTATAAAAGGAAAAAAAAAATGGGAAAAAAAAAAACCCCCACACACTTAAATAGGCAACGAGACAAAGTAACTTGGCTAAGGAAGTAAAAACCCATCAGGACATTTATTTTAATAAAACATTTTTATTTTTACTTCCTTCTTTCTTATCACAATAAACTAATGCTTTTTAAGGCCAGATGAGGTACTGAGACATGATCTAATCTGCCTTCCCCCGACCAGCCTGTGCTACATCAATAATCAGAGTCAGTGACTCAGAATGCGAAAGTGGGGAATGTTGAGGAAGTGAGCAAAACTAGAGAATGAAAGACTTTGAAGAAATCAATCTGTAATGTTGTAGTTTGCTGTCTTAGATTTTAAGAAGCTATAGGATTCTTCTCTCTCTCTCTCTCTCTCTCTCTCTCTCACTCACACACACACACACACACACACACACACACACACACACTTTGATTCTCATTCTCATTCTTTTAAAACTCTACTGACTCTTGTGTCCATCTCAGTGAAAGTTTTTTGTTTTGTCTTGGATAGACAATTCTGTGTAGGTGTGTGTTCAAACATTTGAGCATCAAAATTTCCTGTAAGTAGTTACAAATCGATTTCATCTTCAGAAGCATAAGAAGAAGAGGTGCGCAGCCAGCTCAGTTGGCAGAACGTGCAACTCAATCTCAAGGTTGTGACTTCAAGACCTAAGTTGGGTGTAGGGCCTACTTAAAAAAATTGAATGAAAAAAAAGTGTAACAAGAGAAGAGATAGAGGGGGTGGCAGAGAAAAGAAGCAGGGCAACAGCACAGACAGGAGGATGACATAAAGTGCGGAGGCTTCTGAGAGATGCCACCTAGCCCGCCCCACAAAGGGCTGTTTGGATCCTTTCCCCCAACGAGCTTCACAGCGCTGTCTGGATGACAGACGGATGTTGATGGAAGCGATCGACAGGCACAAAGTTGCTATGTAGGTAGATAGGGGAGAGAAGGAGAAAGGGGAGAAGTTGCAAGTGCTGGTGTGATGTAAGGGGCCTGGCGGGTAGAGAGGGAAGGGGGCAGAAAAGACAAAGGAGGGAAAATGCAGTGATTGGATAATCTGTGAGAAGACTCTACTTTCAAGGTGTAAGTTCGTGGCCTCAGTGTGTGCCTTTGTCATCTTCGATCTGCAGACATCAGAACTAATTATTTATTCAAATATATACTCCTAACTGTATTTGATCAACTGTGCCTATAACCTATTTAATTCAGTCCATCACCAAGTGGGAGAGATACTTCATAATCCATATTCTTCATTGAGGGTTTTGTAGGCTCCAGTCTTTAACTCTTCAATGTGTTAGAGCCAAAATAATTAGAGGACCTTTATGTTTCCTTTTGCCCAGGACCGTCCTACTTTTGTCTGGTGTCCCATGTATTTTTATATTTAGTGTTCACTTTTACTCCCCAGATGGTTCCATTTTGACAAAATGTTACGTGGTCCACTTAACACAGCGGACCCAGCCAATGTATTTCAAGCCAGCATTGTCATAATATGTCTGTGGTTCTGTCTGTGAGACCTTTTATCATTCCGACTCAGTAGCTAAGGTTTCATAGGACAGTTGTTGGGTTCATCAAAGAGCCGGAGTCTACAAACCTTTAAAGTCTCTTGCGTGTTACACATAAATCAGGAAATAACTATTTCAAGAGTAGCTACTGTATACTGTGACCCTTTGCAAACTTGAAATATATCCTGGCCGCAACTGCAAGTGCATTCAGGGTTGGGCTGTAGGGATTTGGGGCCTCTGTGTGAGGGGCATTAATGTGCAATGAACTTAAATGGGCAGCATGAGGACAGGGTTGCATGAGGGGGAAAGTCCCTCACAACATGCGACTATGCAGAAGCTTATGGCCTAAGGGCTACCATCCGGAAGGGGAGGAGGCCTGGGAACCCCTGGAGGAGAGGGCCAGCCGCGAGGGGCTTCCCTGTCTAGGTGGTGTCACTGCAGGGCATCCTGGGTCCCAGAGCTTTGAATGGTAGCAGTAACCGGGGGCTCCATGATGCCCAGAGCTTTTCTGTTGCTCACACATGTGGCGGGAGGAGGGGTATATGGAGGAGGCAGATGCTCAGTGGTTAAACATCTCTTGAGGCTATTTTTAGGACAGTGGGTTTGTAAAATTTGAGATCAGTGCTGCCAGGCTTTTGAGAGAATAGGGCTCAGCCTGCTGAGAAGAAACAGCCTAAGAGTCAATATCCAGGGGTCATCCTTGGCTTCTTTATGTAACAGGCTGGTCCTTGCATCTTCTTAGGGTCCACTGAATGAAGGGCAGGACCATTCTGGGTCCGATTGCTGTTTCAGAGCCAATCCAAGGGTGCCTGGTGGCTCAGGTGATTACGTGTCCAACTTCACAGTTTTGTGGATTCAAGCCCCACATTGGACTCTGTGCTGAAAGTGCAAAGTCTGCTTGGGATTCTCTCTCCCTCTCTCTCTGTCACTCCCTCACCTGTGCTTTTTTTCTCTCTCTAAATAAATAAATTAACTTAAAAAAAAGATAACTCAAACAACTTATATGCTATATTAACCCTCACAGTGAGAGGGAAAATAGCAAATACCAAACCAGTGGCTTCTTATTCATCACTTAAGGCTCTAAGACAGCTTTCCCAAACATATAGCACTGAGGCCTCCCTGGCTCTGTTTCAGACTCATCGCCATCGTGTAATTATAGTCTTGTCCTTTTACCTCGTATGACTCTGAAGTGTGTCCAGGCAGACACCTCCCCTGTAGCATGCCACGCAGCAGTATCATGTTAATTTGTAGTTGTTTGTGATGCTGATTGTGTTAATATTTATACTTACACTACTCAGATTCTGAGGAAGCTTAATAGGTTTAAACATCATAGGGTTCTCTCAGAGGTCTCTCGCCAAGATGAATATGATGGTATAAATAATGTGGCAAATATTAACTTTTGTCTGTTCTTAATAAAGGAGGGTCTCCTTTACTGTTTTCAAGGACATGAAGACTGAAATAGAATCTAAAATTATAAACTCTGTATCAATATTTACGAACCAGAGCCCATAAGACAAGGAAAGCTTTGGTTCTATTTTATAA
Source organism: Suricata suricatta (assembly GCF_006229205.1). Classification (NCBI taxonomy): domain Eukaryota; kingdom Metazoa; phylum Chordata; class Mammalia; order Carnivora; family Herpestidae; genus Suricata; species Suricata suricatta. Next base: position 69,692,450 of record NC_043701.1, on the reverse strand, counting down.
AGCCAGTTTTATTCAGAGTTTGTCCAAGGGTCCATGTTAGCTAAATACCTTGGGTCTTCTCTATAACAGAGTCCCAGGGACCTGTTAGTCTCTGGGTGCTTAGGTCCGACCAAGACCAGTAGCCTACTGCTAATTGTAGTAATAATAGTCCTTTGCATGAATCCCTTGTCAAATAACCTGCCGTGGGGTGCCTGGGTGGCTCAGTCGGTTAAGTGTCTGACTCTTGATTTCAGCTCAGGTTATGATCTCGTGGTCCACGAGTTCAAGCCTCTCATATTGGACTCTGCTCTGACAGAACACAGTCTTCTTGGGATATTCTCTCTCTCTCTCTCTCTCTCTCTCTCTCCCTCTCTCCCTCCCTCCCTTTGCCTCTCCCTCTTCCTCTTTCCCTCTCCCTCACTCCCTCTTGCTTTCCCCCCACTTGCATGTTCCCATTCCCTCTAAATAAATAAATAAATAAATAAATAAATAAATAAATAAATAAAATCACCTGCTGTGGTTGTCATTGCCCTTCCCGCAAACTTCCTCACATGTGCCTCTCCTCCCTCTTGCATTCATCCCTACCTGTAATTGGACACATGCTCAACTATGGACTCTTTGCCTCAGCTCTTCAGTAATGGAAACTACTGTCTCACCTTCCTTTTTTCCTTGGATTTCCAGGCATCATCATCCTTACTTAACTCATTTAACAATATTTTGCATTTTTCATTCATGTTTTATTCTATTAAAATTCTGGGAAATTCCAAGATAAAGAAAAGAAAGTTCTCATGTCTTACCTACAGATGACCACTGTTCATGTTTTATTATATTCCTTCTCATCCCCAAGGATACTGCTCCAGGAGAGGGGAGAAAGAGAATATATACGTAGGAAAGTTAAAGACTGAGAAAAATAAAGACAAGGATAGAGTTCCGGTTAGAGCTACTACAGCTGAGAAAGAGAATACGCACACCTGCATATTTTACGTCATACTATAGTTACTAATTTGACATTTCTTTCTTCCCTTAGAAGTGTACTGTAAGGATTTCATATCTTTCTGGAATAATTAAGATCCCTCTCATGCCAGATTGACGTAATAGGTATTTATTACATTTTGATGTTCTTTCATATTTTATTATTCTAAAAACCACTGTAGTCAATATGCTTGAAGATAAATCTTTATCTATTTCCTAGACTTATGCTGGTATTCTTCTAGAGTATTTTAAATGCTGCATTCTGTATGAAAGCAAGTCTTTGATGCATGTTGCTAAACTGGCTTCTGATACGCTTTGCTTAGACTCACTACCACGTTCTGACTTTTTCAGACCTTAACTCTTATTATCTACATGTCTTTTCAAAATTTGTTTTCTGATTTTCAGTTTACAAATAAAAGGAAGGGGTGCCTGGGTGGCTTAGTCGGTTGAGCATCCGGCTTCAGCTCAGGTCATGATCTCGCAGTTCGTGGGTTTGAGCCCCATGTCAGGCTCTGTGCTGACAGCTAGCTCAGAGCCTGGAGCCTGCTTCGGATTCTTTGTCTCCCTCTCTCTCTGACCCTCTCCTCCTCACACTCTTTCTCTCTCTCTCTCTCAAAAATAAATAAAACATTTAAAAAAATAAAATAAAATAAAATAAATAAATAAAATAAAGGGAAAAATGATACTTTACTGTGTACTTTTTGGTGACCAGTGTGATCAAATAATTCTGTTATCTTTTTGTTATTGTTGTCACTTGGCTTTTCATTTTTTCAGTACATTTCCTCTTTCTGTCTTTTGCCAAGTGTTATTTCATGGATTTATTTTTTGTAACATTTTTTTATGAGCTTTTACATATTATGATTTCACAGTGGTTTACTTATTTTTTTTAATTTGTTAGCTGAGTGTCAGCTCTGATGAGCATAGAGGACGCAGTGTCTGCAGTGGCTTGAATTGGGCCCCGTGCTTGGACAGTTGTGGACACCCAGTCATGATGCTCACATGGACTTCAACTTGCCTCTGCCTTTCATTTTTTAATTTGTGTAGTTATCCATCATTTTTTAAATAGTTTCTGTCTTTGCTGTATTGTTTATTAAAAACTCTAACTTACATTATTCCTTTCTTAAACTTATTCTTTTATTTTTTTTATAACCTCTGCCCCCTTTTTTCTTCTCTTGGCATTTAACCTCTTAATCCATTTGAATGGATTTTAGCATATGTGGCGATGATGTGGGCACCTTCCTTTTTTTTTTTTTTTTTTTTCATATCCAGATAGTTAACTAATGATTCCAGGATCATGTCTCCACTTATTAAAGAATTTATCATAAAGCTGCAATTGAAATGACACCTCTGTTTCTAGACTTTTAGTTCAATTCCATTAATCTGTCTTTATGTTTTTGCACTAGTAACATGCATCAATGTTATTTTTTTCTTTATTGTGCAATTTAATATCGGGAAGTCCATGTATAGCCTTGTTTATTTTTTTTAAATGGATATTCTTCACAGTGATTATGGGTATAGTTTTATTAACATCTTTCCATTATCCTATCCCTCAAAAATATATTATTTTAATTCCCAATGTATATAATCTTGCTTCCCATATTCATAGATATTGAATTCTGTAATGTCTTAATCCCCAAATCCAATTGCTTGTTAGCAAGTCTCCCAGTGTCGATGACATTTTATTGTGTATTATGATACTTGAATAAATATCTATTCTCTCTTTGTAAATTTTAACCTTTTACCAAATCATAGGCTCTTTCCATGCTGGCTTCTTCCTGGCTTATCTCTTTTATTCACCTTGCGCTCGCCTTGTATAGAGTAAACCTTACATATTCCTTTTCAACCATCAGAAGGGACCTTTGGGGCAGATAACCTTGAAAATGTTTCTTGAAATATCAAATAGTTTGAGGGAGGCCAGGTTGAATTCTGGAGTACAGACTAGAAAAGGTTGATATACTATTTATTTTTTGAAATTATGTTTTTTAACTTCCATTCTTTTCTAGCAGCAGATAGATGGGTTCTCTTCAGGGAAAGTCTAATATGGTTAAAACACAATTGTAGAGGCAAGTTTTCTGTAATACTTTGTAAGTGTGAGAGACAAAAATCTGTGCCTGGTTTCAGGTGTTAAAAGTTATAAAGTTAAAGATACTTGAAAAATTCTGAAAGTACAGTCACATTTGCCATGGCACTGACTCTGTTTGATTCTTTCACTGAGAGAATTGTAATGTTTAAATTTTTTAATGTATATTTATTTCTAACAGGGAAAGAGGAGAGAAGGAGACAGAGAGAGAGAGAGAGAGAGAGAGAGAGAGAGAGAGAGAGAGAAACAGGCAGGCAGGCACTGGGAGGGGCAGAGAGAGAGGGAGACAGAGGTCCTGAAGCAGGCTCTAGGCTCCCAGCTGCCAGTGCAGAGCCGAATGCGGAGCTTGAACCCATGAACGGTGAGATCATAATCTGAGCCGAAGTCTGACACTTGTAACCGACTGAACCACGCAGGCACCATGCAGTGTTTACATTTCTAATATATTACTGAAAGGTCCATGGTGTACCTGCGTTGCTCTGCCTACCCTACAATACGCATGTAGAATAGATTTCAACAAAAGGAAGCATATCAGAAATAACCTAAGAAATGAGTGTTCACTTTGAAATCAATTTTTTATTTTTATTTTTGTTAATGTTTATTCATTTTTGAGAGAGAGGCACACAGACAGACAGGGTGTCTGCCAGGAGGGGCAGAGACAGAAGGAGACACAGAATCTGAAGCAGACTCCAGGCTCTGAGCTGTCAGCACAGAGTCCTGTAAAGGGCTCCAACCCATGAACTGTGAGATCATGACCTGAGTCGAAGTCAGAGACTTAAGTAACTGAGCCACCCAGGCACCCCTCTTTGAAATCCATTTTATTGAGCTGGATATCCTTATAGAATACTCTGTGAGGTTTCTCCCATCTTGCAATTTTATTTATGTTTCACGTTCTTTAATAAAATGGAATTATGATTTTATTTGTTGGCAGTATGGGCATTAAATGTAAGTGTAAGAAAAAGGCATACACTTGGACAAACTATATTGACAGAATCAGATAAACATCCTCCTGCCTTCCTCAAATGTCCCACTAACTTCTCTGCCTTTGACTCTTACCTTCTCACAGGGGTTATCCAGGATGCATCAGTTTCAGTGCCTACACACATTTTCTGTTTGGGTCTTGCTGTTCTTTTTTGGTTCAGACATTTTTCCAACTTACCCAGGTCACTCAGTAAATCTAAACATAATTGTGACAACAGATTAGGTTGAGCTTTGGTATATGGCATCTGCTTACTTAATTTCCTTGATATTTACAATAATATGAAAGATTTTATGGAGTAGTCTCAGAAAAAGAAAATCACTATAAGTGGTTTTAGTAGGTATGACTTTACATTCATAGGAAGTAATGTCATTTTAAAATGGAATTATTGAAATGTAAATAAATATTTTGCCATATATGTACATGTTATGTATATTGATATTCTAATTGTCATATTGACACAAAATCTAAATAAAAATAGTGTATCTCATTATAAAATGCCCACTGTATACCTACAGTCTTTTAGTCATCCCTGCTTTCTTTGTTAGAATATTTATATAAACAAACGGAAGTCACATCACAACTTTTTAAAGCTTTTGGGAGTCATATTGCTTGGTTATCTATGTGAAATTTAACTCAGTATAACAGAGAATGTTCACTAAAAGAGGACAACTAGGAGATAATTGTTTATGTGAAGTATGTCTCCACATTCTCTAATGTGGCAGATACTGTCTCTTCAGCATCCAGTACATCCCTCTCTTGTGTAGATGATCCTGACCAGTTGGTCCCACACACTGTCTCCTGAAACAGTGACTGGCTCTTGTAATACTCTAGGACTCTGTTAATTAACACATGACCTTCCGTTCTAGAGGAGGCAGGAACCCTTGGGTCATAAGACACTTGACTCCTTGATGCTGATGCTGAGGTGCCTGGTCAAGAAACACCGAATTACACCCTCTCTCTACCCTTCCTGGTGCCACCATCAAATAAACCCTTTACTGATCTTGTCAGTTTGAGTTCAGTTTCCAGTTATTTGCAGATGAGAGAAACCTGGTTTATAGACTTGGTGTCATGGAAGTAGTTCTGCCCTGGATTCCAAATTAGGAAATTAAATTCTTGTCTTAGCTTTTCCATTTACTTGCAGTTTGACCTGAGACAAAGAAGTTATTTTTATTTAGGAACAGAATAAGGTGACATAAAGGGCTCCTTGTAGCTCTAAAATTCTGGAAACTGGTGATCCTAAATTCATTTCTGAATTAAAAACAGGAGGAAACAAAAACCAATAGGTGTATTTCAGATAATGATGAAGATCATTAACTTCTTCCAGAGCAACACTAATTCTCTAGACACTTGAGAGCGAAATATTGACCTTGAGAGTAGGAGGACAGATCTGTGCAGTCTTTGGGGTATTAAGGTGACACACATCATGTTTTATCTGGGAGGATGTTACCAGGAGCAAAATAATGCCACGGAATTTTCTTACTAATTTTATGAGCCTTTAGTTTTGTTTTTCTAAGGTCTTTGATTTCTGAGATCCTGAAAATTATATTTTCTCTGTTACATGCATGCACACACACACACAAAACATAGTTTTTACATTCTCAGTAATGCCTTGATATAGAAACCAGCCCAAACCTAATAATTAAAAATATTATTAGAAGCACTATTTGTTTTCACTTATGATTCATGATAAATTACGCTGTTTATATTTAAAAATTTTTTTGAGAGACAGAGAGAGAGACAGCAAGCAGGGGAGGGTCAGAGAGAGAGGGAGACGCAGAATCTGAAGCAGGCTCCAGGCTCTGAGCTAGCTGTTAGCACAGAGCCTGATGCGGGGCTCAAACCCATGAACTGTGAGATCATGAACTGAGCTGAAACCGGATGCTTAACTGACTGAGCCACCCAGGCGCCCCCAACAATTGTTTATATTTAAACACACACACACACACACACACACACACACACACACACACACACATTTACATTTATTTTGAGGGACAGAGAGAGAGGAAGTGTGCAACTTGTGCACACCAGCAGAGGAGGGGCAGAGAGAAGGAGAGAGAGAATCCCAAGCAGGCTCTACGCTGTGAGCTCAGAGCCTGACTTGGGGCTTGATCTCATGAACTGTGTGTTCATGACTGAGCCAAAATCCAGAGTTGGACACTTCACTTACTGAACCATCCAGCTATCCCTAAAACCTGTATATATGTAATTGCTGCCTATTTTTGATTCACAAGATTTACTTTAATAAATGAATGCCAGATTTTGTGGTTTTTTTAATCACTATGATTTTTTTCATACTGCTTAAAAATGAAAACATGAAGGGGCACCTGGGTGGCCCAGTCTGTTAAGCGTCAGACTTTGACTCTAGTCATGATCTCGAGGTTTGGGAGTTCGAGCCCCACATTGAGCTCTGTGCTGACAGCTCAGAGCCTGGAGCCTGCTTTGAATTCTGTCTTCTCTCTGCTTCTCCCCGACTCACACTCTGTCTGTAGGTCTCTCTCTCTCTGTCAAAAATAAACATTAAAAAGAATGAACACATGAAAAGTGTCATGGCTATTTTAAGTTTTGTTTGTTTTTTTATGGGTATCCAAGTATAATTTACCTTTGATCATTGAAACTGTGAGCAGAGACCAGACTGCATGAAAAGTACCTGAACTAAATTTAGTCTTGTCAGAAGATACAATCTCATAACATTTTAGTTTTTTATAACTATAAAGCTACAAGTTACCAAAATAAGCATTTATATAATAATAACTATTTGTTTGGGGAAACTTAATTTATTCCTGGGTCTTAACCACAGGTCAGTGTTTCAGAGACAGCACTCGCTGATAGGATCCCTGCAGCCCAGACCAGGGAAATAGCAAGCCCGTCAGGTCGGGCAAGAAGAGGAGATTGGAGGTTAGTTAAGAAATTAATTTAGGTTCCGTCTCATATACGTTTATTTGCATTCAGATAAGAATAAACTTGGAGAAGAGGTCTTCATCTCTGTCGTTTCTAAGATTTAGGAGCATTAATATTCATTGATGGGGAAACATCTTAGAGGGATCATTACTGGCCAATTATTTTGGTTTCTAAGAAATAGAGTTTGGTGGATAACCAAATTCTGTGCATGGCCTATTGATTTACAAAATATGCATTTTCTTAAAGTTCGTATTGGCACCTTTTCTGCAGTGGCTGCTCCGATGGCAGTCTCCTGCTAGAATGGATACATTACATCCTGGAATGGAGAAGAGGAGCAGAGAGGACCCTGCGCTCACAGGGTTGTCTAGAACGTAGTCAGTTCTGTTTATTGTTATTGTAGCTCCTTGAAAATGCAAGTGCTCCCTGGAACAGAGAAACCGATCGGTCACAAGAGAACCACCTTCATAAAGCAGATTGTTTTCTAGTTTGGCTGACAAAAAATGGAATGAAGTTTTCAGGAGAATGGAGGGAACCTTTTGGAGCTGATATTTCTCCAGAGCTTCGCTGGCTAGAAATGTTGGGATAGATGGCTAAGGGCTGCAGTACAAAAAACTAGAAAAGAAGTTTGTTTGTTTTGCTTAGATTCCCAGAAGCCTTTGATTCTGTGAACAACTAGCGTATACCTTCTACTGACCCTCACACAGGAGGGTCTGTGATGGTCAGGTAGAGCGTTCCCTCTGGTTGTCTCAAGTCTTAATGCCCTTTATCCCCTCCAGTGCCATTAAATGTTAATTTAAATTTTGGAAGCCCTATATAAATGAAACTAAGAAAACTTGAAATGTATGGATTAAATGGCAATCTTGTAGTTTATGGTTAGTTTTTAAAAATTATTTATTTTTTTAAAGAGCAAGAGAGAGGTAGGGGAGGGGCAGAGAGAAAGAGGGAGATAGAGAATCCTAAGCGGGACTCAATCCCACAACCCTGAGATCCTGACCCTGGGGGAAATCAAATGTCAGATGCTCAACTGACTGAGCCACATAGGTGCCCCTCATTAATTTTTATTTGACTTCTTTACACCAAAAAAAAAAAAAAAGAGGATTCATGAAACATTATGACAAATCATACCAAAGTTCCATTTTTGTATCTCGCTTGGTTTCATCCAAAAATGGTAATTTCTTTTGTCAGGAAGATGCCTAATTTTGTTTGTTGATATCACTGTATTGCTGTTTAAAAAATAAATTTTCTTCTATCTGTCCTAAAAATCTCATTAACATGATAGTGCATTGGTATGTGTAGGTTGTCTAGTTTGTATGTGATACATTACTAAAGTTGTATGTATGAAAGTTAATGTACACATTAGGGGGGAAAGGACCTCTATCAGAGAGCTAAAAGTTATAAAAATTTTTAGTTATTTCTTTTTTATGGCACAATCTTAATTATATATTTTTCAACATGTGTGTGTGTTTGTCTTTGTGTATATACACACAGACCATTTCAAGGATGTATGTATAGCCAGTTGAGGTTAGAGATTGGCTGTTTTTTTTGGATTGCATTTCTATCATTGTCCCAACTCTTAATGTAACCATACTTATACTTACATCCCTAGTATCAGTAATTTTACTTTTCTAATTTCTAGTGATTATGTAGAATGAAAAGGATAAATAGAATTAAGTATTCCAATACAGAATTATACCCACACCGCTGCTGTATGAATAAATGTCAAAACTCTGTCCAATAAAACCATTGGCTCTTAGGTAGTAGTGAGTTGAATCAGCTCTAAATGTTCAAATATGAGTTGGTGTTAAAAATAAAGAAGGGGGGGTGATTGGCTGTCTCATTTGGCAGAATATGTGCCTCTTGATCTCAGGGTTGTGAGTTCAAGCCCCACCTTGGGAAAAAAGCTTAGTTAATTAAAAGCAACAACAACAACAACAACAACATGGATGTCAATGTGTAACCTATCAAAGTATCCTTTACTCAGAAGTTGTCCTAGTTAAGATTTTTTTTTACAGTTCCAAATAACAAAGGCACGCTGATTTAAAGAGCAGACATATTTGTTGGAAGAGTGTCCCGGGTAATTCACATAATTGAGAAAATTGCATACAGAGCCAGGCTGGGCAGGACCCACTTGCCATGAGTCTTGTACATTGGCATGATGGCTTAGAGGGCTCCCATCTGCACTGGTCACCTTGAGCTGTTGTTGCTGCCCCCAAAACTGGATGTTGCTGCTACAGACAGGATGGGTCTGTCACTGTCCCTCCTTCTCTGGGTCACTAAGTTCTCATTCAAAATCCAGGACAGGTCTGTCTTAATGGCTGAGTCCCAGTGGTTGGCCATGTTCCAGAGGTATACAAGGCAGGCATAACAAGCTTTTGATTTCTAAACCTGGGTGTGGCCACTACTTCGGGACAGAGTTTATGTCTTGAGAAAGTCACCAGACAAAGAGATGTTTCAATGATTAAATCAAATAAGTAAAAACTGAGATGAATGTCCACTCTAAAGTTGAGCTAATTCGACTATATGTACCTCTTAAGGATGCTATCTCTAAACACTTCTTTCTTAAAATAACTTGACTCTTCAGGCTTACCTGATGGAGAATATGAGAAAGTAGAACTGCTTGTCTGATTGTTTTGTCTGTGAAGAAATGGGAGCAGTTAAACAATTAATTGGTGTAGATGTAAATGAGGTAATATGAATGGAGACCTTGGGATGCGGGATCTTTATACATACAGATATATGACAGTTCAAAGACTAGAATGTGGTTTGCTCAATGTGCTCTTTAAAAATCTATTATGTTTCAATGGAGATCATTAATTATACCCTCTGTCAAAGGGCAAATATGACGTCTTCTACAAACAATTATTTAGTGCTTACTGTGTGCATGCGACTGCACTGTTGTTTACAAGATACACACTTTGATGTCGGGGTCCTGCTGCTCTTCGGTTTCTAGTGTGTATTGCCTTTAATCAGGTTGGCAGGATGAAGTGCTGCTTGTGGAAAGTAATTACAGGTTTTCAGTGGAAACGACAGTGTAAAGCCAGCTAGATGGTGGCTGTCACGCTGGAGAGTGTGTGAAGCACATCCACCAACTCTGGGCTCTCTGTCGACAGACCCCTTCCGGAGATAATGATAGAGCTGCTTTCCGGACTGATAGAATCAGAGAACAGCCTGATGGGGGTCCTGCCTTCACCTTGGGCGAACAGCTGTCCAATCTATCCACGAAGATCAGAGAAGTTAAAAAGAAAATATTAAATAATGGGCAAACACTGCTGGATATGTGCTCTGAGATGCATTTCATTGTAAAGAAGTGTTAGAAAAGTGGGAGTGGTATTGAAATTTTGATTACTTGGGAAAACAGTTCACAGGCGGTATTGATTCCACTTCTTCTCTGGGAACTACATGGCTGAGCCAAGGATCTTGCGGTAGGCCCTGAGTAAATGTTGATGTTTAATTGAAGTAATGAATTTACCCTGTGATTTAACTGGCAGTGTGAGAGACTAGTGCTTGATGGAAAAAAGCTGTGCAATGTACAGCACTGAGCATATTTCATATCGTGCTTGATGTTTGCATAGAGATGGTTTCATGAGCAAGGGTTTCCATTCAGTATATTTTTATTGTCACATGCTTTTAGATTAATTGTCCTTGTGCACAATTTTTTTTGCTTGTTTTTTTACTGTTCCCTTACATTATGTCATCTTTATGATGTGTGGGACAAAATGTATTGACTATTCCTCATTCAGTCATTCAGAAGTACATTCATTTGGCATTTATTAATCAGGTGCCTAATATATATCAGGCATTGATTTAGGGACTAAAACCAGTGAACAAGAAATAATCACCTCCCTCAATGAGCTTGTATTCTAGGCATCTGTGAATATGGCAGTATATATTTTTTATTTATTTCATTTTTAATTAACGTAAATAAAATTTTATTTAAAAACTGTTAACGTTTATTATTTTTGAGAGACAGAAAGAGAGCACAAGCAGGGGAGAGGCAGAGAGAGACAGGAACACACAGCAGCAGGCTCGAGGCTCTGAAATATAAACACAGAGCCCAACTTGGGACTCAAACCCATGAACCATGAGATCATGATCTGAGCTGAAGTCAGACGCTTAACCGGCTGACCTGCCCAGGCACCCCAGCATGGACGTACATAGTATTCGTATGAGCCCCTGCACATGTGGACAATGTTGGTGGAATGTTCTTCACTTTGCTTGACCACATGTCATGTGTTAGGAAGGATAACTCAGCAGTGGCAGATCAATGAATGAGGAAGCAGTGCTCACTGGAAATGAAGATGAAAAAATTGGAGGGCAGTACCTATGCTCCAAGAAGAGGTGGGGGGGGGGAAGAAGAATAGGTGATGGTCAACATTAAATGAGGCATTTATTCTAGCACTGATTCATTCAGAAAACATTTCTTGAATCCTTGCTATTTGGTAGACATTTTAAAAATCATAATTTATTGTCAAATTACTTTCGATACAGCACCCAGTGCTCATCCCAATAAGTGCCCTCCTCAATGCCCGTCACCCACTTTCACCTCTTCTCCACCCCCCATCAACTCTCAGTTTGTTCTCATTATTTGAGTCTCTTATGGTTTACCTCCATCCTTATCTGTAACTTTTTTTTTCCCTCTTCCTTTTTCCCATGGTCTTCTGTTAAGCTTCTCAAGATCCACATATGAGTGAAAACATATGGTATCTTTCTCTGACAGACTTATTTCACACTGCATAATACCATCCAATTCTACCACATTGCTACAAATGGCCATATTTTATTCTTTCTCATTGCCATGTAGTATTCTATTATATAGATAAACCACATCTTCTTGATCCATTCATCCATCAGTTAATGGACATTTAGACTCTTTCCATGATTTGGCTATTGTTGACATTGCTGCTATGAACATTGGGGTACATGTGCCCCTATGCATCAGCACTCCTGTATCCCTTGGGTAAGTCCCCAGCAGTGCTATTCCTGGGTCATAGGGGAGTTCTATTGTTAATTTTTTGAGGGACCTCCACACTGTTTTCCAGAGCGGCTGCACCGGTTTACAATCCCGCCAACAGTGTAGGAGGGTGCCCATCTCTCCACACCCTCGCCAGCATCCATAGTCTCCTGATTTGTTCATTTGCTCACTCTGAACAGTGTGAGGTGGCATCTCAGTGTGGTTTTGATTTGTATTTCCCTGATGATGAGTGATGTTGAGTGTTTCCTGTGTCTGTTGGATGTCTTCTTTGGAAAGTTTCTATTCCTGTCTTATACCCATTTCTTTACTGGATTATTTGTTTTTTGGGTGTGGAGTTTTGTGAGTTTCTTATAATATCCAATATGTCATTTGCAACTATCTTTTCCCATTCTGTGAGTTGCCTTTTAGTTTTGTTGATTGTTTTCTTTGCTGTGCAGAAGTTTTTATCTTGATGACTTCCCAATAGTTCATCCCTTGCCTTTGGGGATGTGTGGTAGGCATTTTTCTAGGGACTAGAGGTATAGCAGTTATCCAGACAGAGAGGTTTTCTGGTGTAATCACATATTTTATAAATTAAAGGTGTTAAATGATAAACCAAAAGAAAATTTAAAAAAGATTTTTGTATAGTAAAGCATGCTCTGAGGATTGGTAACCACAGGAACATAATTCTTAATCTGTTGCCTGGGCAGGCTGCTTTGAATACAGTAGTTAATAAAGGTTCTCTAAAACTGAAGAGGAAAATGCGGCGGAGGGAGCAGCCATGTGCAGGTGTGGAGGCACCACGCCAGGCAGGGGGAGTGGTTGTTGCAAAGGCCCTAAAGCGCAGGGAGCGGTTTGTGTCCCAGGATGAGTGGGGCCAGTGTGACTGGAGCTTAATGAGCAAGTGTGAGAGCGAAGAGTTCAGTGAGGGAGCCTGGTTCAGAGGACATATGGTTTTTCTAGAGGAGCGTCTGCAGTGTGTGTGGCAATGGCTGTTTATTTTCCTCACTAGAAAAATTGCTTTCTCAATATTAAGAAGTTGATAAGTAGAAGAAGTAAAGAAACTACAGTTGACTTTGATCAACACAGGAGTTTAAGGGGCACCGACCCCCTAAACACGCAGTCCAAATCTCATCTGTACCTTGTGACTCCGTACAAACTTAACTCTTAATAGCCTACTGTTAACTGGTAGAAAGCCAAATTGATAACATAATAGTTGATTAACACATATTTTGTATTTTTTATGTGTTATATATCAGGTATTATATGTATTAGGTAACATACTCTTAAAGTAAACTCTAGAACAGAAAGTGTTATTAAAATCATGAGGAAGAGAAAATACACTTACAGTAATGTGCTGTAAGAAATCCATGTATAAGTGGTCCCACATGATTCGAACCCATCTTGTTCAAGGGTCAGCTGTATACTCTTCATTCTTCACTCAGGTGTGAATAACACTGAGATGCTTTTATTTCTCTTTCTGTCCTTATCCGCTTAGATGCACCGCATGGAGGTGCAAACACATGCACATACACATGGAACTTTTTATTAAATTGAAGTTATACTCTGTCTATATATTTTTTTAACATTTATTTATTTTTGAGAGAGACAAGAGTGTGAGTGGGTAAGGGGCAGAGAAGAGGGAGACACAGAATGCAAAGCAGGCTCCAGGCTCCAAGCTGTCAGAACAGAGCCCGACACGGGGCTCAAACCTACAGACCATGAGATCATGACCTGTGCTGATGTCGGATGCGTAACTGACTCAGTCACCCAGACACCTCTCTTTACATGTTTAAAATCAGTTTTGGCACTTACTATGTTTGTCAAGGTCATAAAATGTAATGATAAGAAAAAAAACAATATTAAATAATATATAAAACATTACAATAATAGGTAACAAATAATATGTTATAGAGAATTTTAACAGTTACATCATATGGATATACTGTGGCTCATTTCTAACAGCTCCAATTTTTTAGTATCACAAATAAAAATTCCATAAACACTTTTATAGAAAAACATATGTCTAAAACTTTGATTTCCTTCACAGAAAGTGCTAAGGTAAAACCACATCAGAAGTCATTATTATTATGTGGATACAGCTAAAATTTCCATCTGAAATTGTAAGCAGTATATGAGGGTGTCTTCATCTTTACTCCCTTTGCCCACTGGTTATTATCATTTCTTAAACATCAGAATTGGTACATGACCAATGGTGTCTCCCTTTTCTCTTTCTTTGTGGTTTTGTTGAGGACACAGAGTCCATTTTGTTTATCACCTTGTTGTTTTAGCTATCTCTGTCTGCATAGTACATGGCCCCAAATCATAGCAGCTTTAAGCAACTGACGTTTGTTATGTCATCATTTCCATGGGTCTAGAATTCAGGAGCTGCTTCGGTGGGGGAGATGATGGTTTTATATAGCTAAGGTCATCTGAAGGCTTGACTGACACCAAAGGTCTGCTGCAGGAGGTTTCACTGCCTCACCACATCACTTTCTCTACATCCTGCTTGACGGGCATAGCTGTCTAGCCCCATTGAGAACAATCCAAGAGACATGAGGAGGAATTCACACTATCTTTTATGAGCCCGCCACTTAAATTGCACACTGTGACTTCTACGCTATGCCGTTTGTTAGAAATGAATCACTAAGTCAGGCCTTGCACTCGAAGCAAGGAATATCAGGGAATTTGTAGACATATTTGAAAGCCACAGAATAGTTTTTACCAGTGTCTCACTGGCATATTAATAGGACATTGATTGTGTTGCTACAACTGTTCTTGCTATCGGACAACTAATGTTACTGTCTCACTATCTAGAGTGTGAAAGTTCACAGTAAGAGCTTTTTTACCTATGTGTCATCTGTCCCAATTACTTTGCTTCCAAAATTGTTTTTTTTTTTTAATCTGGAATGCTCCAGCTTCACTTACAATCATGTTCTATAGGTAATCTGTCTTTTAGGGATTTGTATTGAGAGGAAAACTTTGTCATAGATTCTGCCTCATAAATGGATTATGTTGGATTTCTGTTTAAATGAGCATTGGCTTATATAAATCTGCAATTTTTGTGTGTATGTTCCATTTGTATTCTTTACCATTTACTGTCTAGGATTGTAAATACTATTTATGTCAAATAAGATAGACTCAGGATAGAAGAAAACACTGATTAGAGGTTTACATTGTAATTGGTTTCTTTCTCTGCTACAGCCATTTACCTTACACTTGAAGGCTTTTATCTTTTTGCCTCTCATTAACAACTGTCTTTCTAAAAGCTTAATTTCTCTCACCTTCCAAACAGGGATAATAAACTTATCCACAGGTACTTGTGGTGTTTGAGGGAAATAATGTATGCATTCAGAGCTATCCCATGTTGTTATTCCTTTGTAAGTGGTGGTGGTCATGGTGATAATCTGAGGATAAAAATCAGCAATTTGAAAATTAGTAGGCTTGTGTGAAATTTGGCCCATTGGAACAGGTTCACTTTTGAATAATAAAAGATACATAAAATTATAATTACTAATTTTCATTTTAGTGGAATAAGTATATTTTATGGAATAAAGAATGGACATGAAGTGAGAAACAATGAAGATCATTTATTCAGTTGCTGCATATAGGGGAGAAACAAGTAAAAATAAATGACTCCAGCTTTTGAGATTGAATGGCTGTATGAATTGTGGTATTTTGAGTAGTAAGGGGAAACGCTAGAGGAGTGCTATGTTCTAGAGAAATCAGTGGCTTTGCTTTCCTACATGATGAATCTGAGGTGATGGTTGGCTTTCTTGGTAGCTGCCTAATAGCGAGTGAAGTTGGCAGAAGGGTAGTGGATATGTAGTTTCATTGAGGTGACAGTGGACATGAAAAAGCAAGAGCAGAGGATGCACGTGGAGAACGGAGGGAGGGTCTGACGGGAATGATGACGTTAACATGACATCCCGTGTAGTTAGTTAAATAGGGATATGGTTCAAGAAAGATGTTCATGGAGAAAATACAATTGAGTTTCAAGTCATGAGTATTAGAGTAGTTAGAGGCCATAATGAAATAATTTAAAAAATGAGGGAGAGCTTAGGAAGTATTTAAAGGGAATTTATTTATGATAACATGAAGAAAGTTAGTGGTTCAACGTAACCAGAGTGGCCAAGTTTCTTAAAAAGACTCACAATGCTAACTGTTAGCCAGTATGTACAACATCTGGAGCTTAAATACATCGGACATAGGGATGCCCATTTTTACAGTGACCACTTTGAAAAATTCTTTGGTAGTATCTAACTTTATGATCCAGCACTTCTTAGAATACACCTAAGAGAAATGAGCACAGTTGTCTACCAAAAATCATGTAGAATTATTCACAGTGGCTCTTATCTGTAAACAACTCAAGTGTACTTCAACAAAAGATTGGATAAATAAACTGGGTCACATTCGTAGATTGGAATATTGCACAGCAAAAAACAAAAACAAAACAGAAAACAAAATACTGCTACATTCAACAACAGTTATAAATTTCACAGAGTGAAGAGCCAAAGAAATCAGACAGAGAGTACGTACCGTATGAGTCAACATGCATGACTCAAAACCAGGCAAAACTAACATGTGCTAACAGAAGTCAGAATGGTGGTTATTCTGGGTATGGGGAGCTGAGGAGGGAGGTAGCTATTCACTCAAATGAGAATGAAGACACATGAATAAAGTAAAAAACAGCAACATAAATAAATAACAGGACAAGTCAGAAATAGCTGAGGAAAGAATAGCTATGAACTGAAGCCAGTGATGGATCTATAATTCAAGATATAGAAACCACAGAGGAAGCACAACAATGTAGAACTATAATACAATGTTAGAGCCTCTCTTGTCTGTGTTTTTATTGTTAGAAGTCAAAGTTTAAGATTTGACGTGGGAGATACCTGGGTGGATCAGTCAATGAAGCATCTGACTTTTTTTTTTTTTTCCAAAATTTTTTTTGGACAGCACAAGCAGGGGAGGGTTAGAGAGAGAGGGAGACAGAGAATCTGAAGACAGGCTCCAGAATCTGAGCTAGCTGACAGCACAGAGCCTGACGTGGGGCTTGAACCCACGAACTGCAAGATCATGACCTGAGCTGAAGCCGGATGCTTAACCGACTGAGCCACCCAGGTGCCCCTGAAGTGTCTGACTCTTGATTTCAGCTCAGGTCATGATCTCACAGTTTATGGGGTCTGGTCCTGCTTTTGGCTCTGCTCTGACCGTGCGGAGCCTGCTTGGAATTCTCTCTCTCCACACCCCTTCTCTCTCAAACTAAAAAAAAAAAAAAAAAAAGATGACGTGGAGAGGAGGGGAGAATATAAATGAAAAGCTTGATTATTCTTTTCCACTGTCCACCTAGTATCTGTGTGCCTCAGTCACTAGCTCAGGAAATTTTTATTAAGTATCTCTTACGGTGCAGATGTTGAGATAGGAGTGAAAGATATGCTGCCTTTGAGAGATGATGTCTTTACCGTAAAGAACTTACAGTCAGGCAGTGAGGATTGTCAGACACACAAAGAGTTTTAAGAGATGTACAAGTACTGTGGAAGGCTGTAGAAGAGTTCTCACTTCTTGAGGTGAAGAGGGAGTCTGGGGGGATTTCATGTGGTGCACAATGTTATGACTCATAAAGAAAATGAGGAGATCCAGGGCGAGGGAAATAGGTAGAGGCCAGATAACAAAGGGGTTGGATAACTTGTGCCCTGAGAAGCCTGCGCTCTTGAGAGTGGGCACCTTTGGGTTTGAATTTTATGACTTGTCTGTAACATGGGGAGAACGGTGTCTGTCCATTTTGCAGGGTTGTGAGAATTAAAAACGTAAAGCCCTGCTAGTTGTTATTTTAATGAGGGTAGCCCTGTCACAGCAGCGAGGCTCCTAGAGGTATTAAAGAAGGCGGATAGGAATTGGAGTTGTTAAAAACTCACACTGGCAGCGTTAGCAGGATCTGGGCTAGAGGACCGTGGAATCCGATTTGGAAGACCAGTATGAGGACGGCTGCAGAAATCCTGGAAAGTGAAGACAGCCCAAAGGGCATAGGCGGGAGAGGTGACTGATGAAACAGGGGAGTATACAAGTCGTATGCTGAGCCACTGCATGTGAACATTGAGAAGGTGTTTAGGTTTCTGGTTTTTATAATCAGACGGTCTCTGTCCTTTTTCACAAAGGACCAGTGTGCACGGGACCGGGGGGGTGGGCATCAAGCGTCTGTTGTGAACTGCTTATGCTTCCTGGCAATTTCCCACGCATTTCAGCTTGTGCTGTGCTGCCAGCCTGAGGAACCACCGTCTTCTTTCTCAGTGTCCCCTTGCTGCCCTCTCTTCTAGATCAGGATTTGGGATTAAGGCTTCCTGGATACCCTTTATTGTCTTTTCCTTTTATGCTATTCAAAAGGCTCTTCAGATTTCCTATCTTGGTAAAGATTTCTTGTCATTGTGTTCTTTTCACCATCCTTAATTTTATTGTCTTATTTTTCGTCTCAGGTATCTCTCCATTTCTCTTTCTATTCCCATTTTCTCTAAAACTCATCTTTGCTTTTCATCTGTTCAATCATTACGCCAGGCACCTTGCCTCGTGTGGCCACACTAGCTTCTCAGCCTTTTGCCAGTCGTGATCCATATGACTCTAGTAATTACCTCTTCTTTTGGGGGATGTCTGGTTTGGGTTGAATAATAAGAGAAGAGAAAAGAATAGACACTGTGTGATTTGAGGAAGAGTGAATAACTGAGTTGTACCAATGTATTTTTGTATTAAGTAAACCCCAAACAGTGTGTCTCCATTTTGCTTTGTATCAAGGTCACTGTTTTCACCTGTTTTGAAAAAGAACTTTTAGAAGTTAATTTCACACTTATGATATTTTATGAATATTTTCAATTGAAGTTTTTACTGAGTATTTATAGAAATAATATCTGAAACATTAAATTCCACAAAAGGTATGGAATTTTTTAAAAGACAAATTTTAATTTTAGTACATTTATAATTACACTATATATCCTTTGATCCATTTTAATCTTTCCATGTTCTGTATATTTCACTAAATTTTGTCAAAAACATATTACAAACAAAACTTTACACCAAAAACACATTTTCCCACTGCCTATATAGAATATTTAAGTGACTGATTTCACCAGAAGTAGTAAAATAATTCTTAATTATTGATTTTTGTTGTCCATGTAGGATCACTTGTAGAATCTATAGATTTGCAGAGATTGCATGAAAACCTTTGGTTTCTTCAATTCAGCAAGGCAATCATGTATTGATATTGTATATGAGGAAAAGTGTGAAGTGATGGTCCACAAAAAAAAAAAAAAATGCTACTTTTGTACCAGTAGTCAAGGAATGTGTGGACTAATGGGAGAAACAGACTGGATCTAATAACATTACACATTAATACTATATTAATAGCATATGATACATTTAGGCACTGTAATCAAACATTTTGAGATGAGTAATTAGTAAACAATTATTCTGAATTGTTTTCCTATTTGGATTCAATATCACTTGATGCTGTGATGTGAATAGTTGTGACACTTAGGGGCCACCATGAATATCGATATTAAAAAATCAGTCTTTCAACAAATTGATAAGCAAAAATTAAGAATCCAATGAAAAACAACCAAAGTATAAGAAAAGACACACACACACACACACATACACCCCAATAAACATATGAAAATACTTAAACTTTCTCTAGAGAAATGTAAATTCAACATTAAACAGTATAGCCTGTTTTCACAATTTTTTTTTACTGAAAAACAAATATTTTTGTTGTTGTTATTGTTGTTCATAAAGGATTTTGTGGGAGGCTTTTGATATTTATATTGAATCTATTTGAATCTAAATTAATTTGTCCATTTATGGAGGCTAGATTCTGTGTACAATCATTTGGGATATTCCAGGTGCTAAATTTGGTAGATGAAATTGTATTTCAGGAGTAGTTTGTACTGGGATTGAAATGCAGATATAGGGGCCTCCTGGATAGCTCAGTCGGTTAAGTGTCCAACTTTGGCTCAGGTCATGGTCTCACAGTTTGTGGGTTCGAGCCCCGCATCAGGCTCTGTGCTGACAGCTCAGATCCTGGAGTCTGCTTCGGGTTCTTTGTCTCCCTCTCCCTCTGCCCCTCCTCTGCTAGTACTCTGTCTCTTTCTATCAAAAATGAATAAACGTTAAAAACTGTTTTTGATATGTAGACATAGAACAAATCAAATACTTCCTGGACTCATCCTTTTTTTAGAGTAATACAGTTCTTACAGTTTATCCAAGCATCAGAAAAGGTCAAACCCATTTTTGTTAAGAATTAGTCAAAGGCTTTTCCACCAGTAGACAGTGATAGAAGGCTTTCAAGCACGGACCTACTCTATTTGGGGTTTTGTAAGAATCTACTTATGAGTTGATTTCTACAGCTGCTCCAATTTATTTTACATGTAAGTGATAGTAAATGTAGAACCATTTTCAAAAAATGTTTTTCTGAACTCACTTAAGAGTATTTGGAGAAGCATATACTTATTGAATTCAGTAGAAACCCAAGTGTATTCGACAGCCTGAGACCTAGGAAGAGCTCTGTCCAGGGATAACAGGAGCTCCTGCCCTTATAAATCTTAAATCAAAACCTGGATTTCAAATAGACAAAGGAGATGTACCTTCTTATTATCTAAAGGCCAGGCAATTTTTCTTTTATTTTTCCAATTGGCTTATTGAATAGAAATGCTTTTGTGGTTTTTTTCAAAGTAATTGAATGGCTCCTGTAAGACTATCTCTCTCTAATGTTATAAAAACAATGCATTAGTTGCACACAAAGAAATAAATCATCTGTAGATCAAAGAAATGATTTAATGAGGTAAAATATATTTCCATCTACATTCCATCCAAATATATTACATATCCTTTCACTGTCTTATCATCCTATAGATGGAGTTAGAATCATTAAAAATAGCTAACCAAAAAAATAGTTATAAGAGTCTGTATTGCCCCTCACTTCTCAGAATCAAATCCTGGATCAGGGAGAAAGAAAATAAAGATGTGAATGATTGTAAAATCAAAACTTTAATGTGTAAGGCAATGGAAAATGGGCTGCAAATAATGACAGCTGGATGAAGAATACGGTATAGTTTTAAGATAAATTTATCCTTGAGACAGCAACATTATACGTTGACATAGAACACGACAAACTTTCCAACTCTTTCATAAGGGTGTGCAGTAAAAGGCAGATATTTAGAAAAGAAAGCCAGAGCTGATTAAATAAATTGCTGAACATATGTCTGTGAGTCCCCAAAATAAGCCAGAAGGACCTATCGCAAATGGGATTTGGGGATTTCTTGAATGAAATCCAAATATGTTGTTGTTGTTATTTTGTTTTGTTGTTGTTGTTAAATAAAGGAACAAAACTATGCAGACACCAAAAAAAAAAAAGAGGAGAAAGAAAACAATGACCAAAAAAACCCAAAAACCAGAAAAAAAGAAACCATTGATATGCATGGATTAGATGTGGCCCTGGAGCTCTTAGATCAAAATATGATCGGGTGTGCTTTGCTTTAGGAAATTGTGAGGCAATGTTTACAAAAAAGTATACGGTGAAATTTAGCATTTCAATTTGAGAATAGCGCGCTGGTTCTAATGAGCAGATGCTCAACTGTGTGTTGAGAGACCTGATGCAGTTAAAAGATGCTTGTAGGTGGGAGAAGAGCATTCAGCCATGCATCGCCTGTCAGCTCTGCCTTGGCCGCTTTCCTTGTGACAGATGCAATTAGTCCTTCCTAAGTCGGTTCAGCCAGCCACTAATTTGGCAGTGGTCTCTTTAACAATAACTTATAAGACCTGGGTTTGGAAGAAGACTTACGTGTCTCTTTTTTAATATAGCAGAGATCAGATGTGTCATTGCAGTGATATGAACCCGCTTGATAATGGGATGAATCACAGAGACTTTTCAGGAAAGAAGATAGACACTGAAATTGGAAACAGGACCCATCTAGCTGGGAGAATCTGCTTTAATATAGGTATATATTTTGATTTGTAAGTATAGATATGTGATAAAGAGAGATACAGCTCTTTAAAATAAGGACAGGGATGCTTCTTTTCAGAGTCAGTAGTTCCATCATCAATGGTGTATTTTGGATGACACTTAATTTTATTTTTAACAATCGTAGATGAGGAAGCAGGTGCATCTTAAGAAAGGGGAGCTTAGAGACGCTGTCATTTACTGGAGGCAAAATTTGATTCAATGGATATGCTTTCCCTCGTCCATTCTTTTCCTATTCTTTCTTCATTTCTCTTCAGGTCAGAGGCTGGCAGCATAATTAAAATTTGAATTATTTATGAAGAGCCATTAAAGTGGGTGGCTTGCAGATTAGTCAAAGACAGCAGAGCTGACATTAAGCTGCATTTCTTTTACTCTCTCACAATAAATGATACCTTGACGATATGCCTTGAAAATAAGCATATGACATTGAAGCTTTTAAAAGAAAAATATATAAAACGTTGTGACTCTTTACACAGTGTGTATCTATAATCATCATCATGTGTAAAAGCAGGTCTTTGTGTGTGCGTATATACATAAAAGATGTTTCTCTGCCAATAATTCATTAATATTGAATAGAAATATAATTACCAAGGGGAACAATTTTTTGTAGATATATAAAGATATGCCTAGAACTATAAATATACACACAAGGGTATCATTAAGTGCGCATTTTATATTTGGACAGGGACATTGAAACAGTTCAGATACATCTGTCACCAGCATGACGTGTTGAGAAGCAAAGAAATGGAAATGGGTGTCTGTTTTCTCAAAAGCATTAGGATCTATAAACATAAACATCATTTTTTAAAATCTGCCAATTAGAATGAGTTTATGGGACTAATGCAATTTTTGAAAACAGTCAGAGCCTACATAATAATGTTAAACTAAAAAATTCTCCCAATTAACAGAGGGGAAAAAAATAAAACCAGAAAGCATATGATGTGTTCCTTTACAGCCTCATCCTACTCATGGGGGGAAAAGCCTATTGTGATGTGTTTCATTTTGCATAGTGATGGAGGCAAACCTCTTTATTTTATTTACCATACCAGTGACTTTATTCATACCAGTTAGAGGGAAATCAAACATACCTTTGCCTTCCTAGCCTTTTTCTTCCACGCCATGAAAAAATGGCTGACAACTATGGATAGTAATTCTCATTCCATTAAAATTGAAAAATATTAAATATAGACATACCTTTCATTTTCATTTTTAGCATATTTCTTTGAAGATGTCCCTAAGTGGAGTATATATTAATGTTCCATTGAAATGATCACTTTTGTGTACTATTTATTCACTTGTATTCATTTCCAATTTCAGAGTTAGTTCTCTGGGTAGGGTCATTCTTAGAAGGTTTTTGTTGTTGCTGTTGTTTGTTTTTAAGGAGAAAAGCTGTTTTTGTTTGTTGCTTTTGTTTTTGAGGGAGTGGCAGCATTTGTTTTTTATTTTTTAATTTGTTTTATTGTTTATTCATCTTAGAGAGAGAGAAGGAGAAGGAGAGAGAGGATGAGAGAATGAGCAGGGGAGGGACAGAGAGAGAGAGAGAGAGAGGGAGACACAGAATTCGAAACAGGCTCCAGGCTCTGAGCTGTCAGCAATTTGGGTTAAGGTTTCCTGTTTGTCTGGAGCCACATTACTGACGCGTGTTTCCCCCAGCATGTCGATATGTGTATATCTAGTAAACAGGACCATATCTCTCCCTTTTCTTATCATCTCTCTTTAATGTGTGACTGAATCTCCTCCGGCATATTTCTACACGTAGGCCCGTGGATGTTGCATGATAGAATAATAACAATAGCAATTACAATGATAAACATGATAAACTTAATGCTGCTTGTTATTTGTTAGCATGGGGGCATCACATACTTCGTCACCTTCAGTGGGAAAAAAAAGCACAGCTTGGTCAGCTTCCTTATTAGCATTTGATATTGGCATTAACCACCACAGGGGAAGATAAATCCATTGTAACATTTTGAATGTCAAGGTCATTGAAAGAGAAGTAGAAGGATGACCAACATCAGAACCATTTACCCCTTTTTTCCACTTTGAATGAAAATACTGTCTCTATTTCTAACATTCTCTTTGCTCCATTTAATGCTTATAACCTTTGTCATACAGTGGTTTGTATTTGATTAGAAATGATTAAGTAGCATACTGCCCTTACATATAGGGGGAGCTACTGCCTTCAGGATACTCTGTCTCCTTCCTGACCAATTCTTACCCTGTCATTGATGGAGATCATCTATATGACACTTCACCGATGGGGGCGTGACAGGACACTTCATCAGACTAAGGGAGGCTTATTAAAATGGAAATACATAAAAGAGATGCATAGTATGTTGGCCTCAGTCATTCTTGACTTTGTGAGAAAAAAAGGGAAAGAGTGGTCAGAGAAATCTGGAGATTATAGGATTCGTTGAGCGCTACATATACATGTCGCCAAGGAAGCAAAGGCTGTGACACCATGTAAGACCTTCCACGTTGTGTTACCCCACACCCAGGGTCCGAGAGACATGCCCAGCAAAGCGGGCCATGATCCAGTACATTTTGGACACTCTTGATAATATATCTCTCTCCTCATAGATCTCACTAAACCCTTGAGTTTAAGAGTCATGGTGAGGCTTTTGATTAGAAGTCTAGTTTCTTTAGTCCAATGTTTTATATATATTTTAATTATATATATATATATGTATATGTATAGCATATTATTATAGTACTATTTGAATAGTATATATGTATATGCCTGTATAAGATAGATTGTGTATAGGTGTGTGTGTGTGTGTGTGTGTGTGTGTGAACTACTGTTCCTCAGACACACTTTCATACAGTTTGAGAGGTACTGGTGTAGGTGTAGAGAGCCTGTTCAAAACAGCGTGGACCCTGCTTCAGCTCCTGTGTCCTCTCCCTCTCTCTGCCTCTCCCCTGCTCACAACCTCTCCCTCTCTCTGCCTCTCCCCTGCTCACAATCTCTCCCTCTCTCTGCCTCTCCCCTGCTCACAATCTCTCCCTCTCTCAAAAATAAATAATAAACACTTTGTAAGAAGGAACCTAGAACAAAGTCTACTTCTGTCAAACTGAGCAACTTTGAAGGAAGTTAACCTTTCTAAAGTCCAGTTCTTCAACTGTCAACTGGTACAAATTTCTACTCACAGGATTGTATTAAGGATAGAATGTCATAGTATACTTAGAACTCTCAGTGAAGTTCTATCATGTAGTCATTTGATAATAATTAACTTGACATAATTATTATCTGTAAAGTCCTGTTTTGCCTATTTCAAATATTTGCTTTGGGCTAGCCTTGTGTAATTGAGTCTTGCTTGAATTATTTGCCTATAATTTCGTGGGCACATCATTACTCCTCAAGAAAGCCTTTAGTTTCCTGCAGTAAATATCTGTTGTTTTTGCCTTCTCGATATTTTTTTTACTTCTTGTGGAAAAAGTACTTGTATTCCATGTGATTGTGGTAGGACTGTAATATGTTGATCTTGATGACAATATCATTAATACTGACCACAAATGTCACTTGCTGTCAGGTGCTATTCTAAGTGCTTTATATATATTCATTCATTTAATTGTTACCTTAACCCATAACATACCTACTGTAATCATCTCAGTTTTATAGACCACCTCACCCAAAACAAGAACAATAACAACAACAAATGGAACAGGGAGAGGTTAAGAAATTAGCTGAAGGTTACATAGTTAATAAGTGGTTGAGTTAGTAGTCAAGACTCCAGCAGCAGGGATCCAGAGTCTGGGCTCTTTAGCTGCTGCACAGACAAAGCAGGGCCCTCATGAAGGGCCTTATTTCTCACTTCCACCTGTGTGAGCATATGACCTCAGACAAACCTAACTTCTCAGTTTTTTTAGCATCCCAATATCAGTGTTCCTGAATGGTTATGATTAACTAAGGTTTTCCATCAACTTTATAACCCATTTAGCATTTAGGACTCAACATAGTATGTACTTAATCGAGAAAGACTAATTTTATTTCTTATGTTGTGAAATGTTTTTAAAATACAGGAGTGCCTGGGTAGCTCAACCAGTTAAGCATCTGACTCTTGATGTCAGCTAAGGTCATGATCTCATGGTTAGGTTTGTGAGTTCGAGCACCACTTTGGGCTCTGCCCTGACAGCGTGGAGCCTGCTTGGGTTTCTCTCTCTCCTTCTCTCTCTGCCCCTCCCCAACTTGCACTATCTCTGTCTCTCTCAAAATAAATAATAAACTTAAAAATACTCGACAATATTTATTCAAGTGATATTCATTCGGCATTTGACAATCAAGCCATGTATATCCAGAGAGCGTTTTGGAATCTCCAGATTTATAAAAAACATTTGCCATTTCTGTTCCTGATTGTTCCCATTTATAAAGAAGGGACCTTGATACCTACCTCACAAGATTTGGAGTCTTTGATAGTAAGTGGCAGAAGGGACCTTTAAGTTCACATTTAAATTCAGGCTCATGGCCATAATAACGTAAATAAATGTCATAGGGATATCACAAAGAGGTTAATGTTATAGCTTTAGATTGCTTACAAATAATCCAAACACTAAGTATGGTGATGTAAATGTTATACACAGACATACAAAAGGACACTGGAATATCTATAATTTAAAATGAAATAAAAAAAATACATTTGCATTTCAGCCTTACCACCACCTAAGTGATTTGGATTGAGACCTTACATAATGGTCCTTTCATGGATAGAAGATGACATTTAATTCCAAAAGAGCCTACAATACTCTGGTATTGACAGAGGGTATCTGTCTGTCTGTCTGTGTTCCTATCTATCTGTTTATGACCTCATTACCTATCATTATCATAATCTAGTGATTTATCCATTTCTATTGCAGTATTTCTTTAGGAGTAAGGTAAGTCTTAAGTAATTATAATTTTCTTCAAATAAGCAGAAACCACACTTTTAAAAGTATTGTCTTATATACTCCTTTCCTAAGTCAGATGAGTGATTATGGGGTGAAAACACACAGGGGTGTGATTAATATTTAAATACCTTCAGAGGAGCTTTCTTGCTGATATATTTCATTTTGTCATCCTAAACTGTTTCAAGTGACACTCTGGGGTTTAAACTAGAAATTCATGTTTTTTCCCAGAACAGTAGCGATTGTGAATTACGGGCCTCAGTTCTGTAAATGCTGATAACTCAGAAAAGTTTATCTAAGACTGGAGGGCTCCAATGGTGTACTTGTCCAAAATATTCAAAAGTAGAAATTTCTTGGGGTGCCTGGCTGGCTTAGTTGGTTGAGTGACTTATTCTTGATTTAGGCTCAGGTCATGATCCCAAGCTGGTGGGATCAAGCCCTATATTGGGCTCTGTGCTGGGTGGAGAGCCTGCTTAAGATTCTCTCTCTCTCTCTCTCTCTCTCTCTCTCTCTCTCTCTCTCTCTCTCTCCCTCTCTCTCTCTCTCTCTCTCTCTCTCTCTCTGTCTCTCTCAAAAACAAAACAAAACAAACAAAAAACAAACAGGAATTTCTGAAGGAAAGTAATGTATATTACTGTTTTCCATTGAGCTGGACAGTCTTACATGTTTTTAGATTAACCAAGGAACTCTGTCCTTGGCTAAAACTCACAGAAATGTTATCTCCACCCCTCCCCCCCTTTTTGTTTTCATAGCAAGAAGGAGTAAGCAAGAACAGCACTGCAGGGCTATAACTGATTAAGAAAATGGGGTATAAAAAGACACTGTGATTATATATGCTTTGGAATGGAGAATATTTGATTTACTTTAGTTTTAAGAGTGAGAGCCAGGATTCCTTCTCTTTTCAGCTCTATATCATCAAACTTAACCTGTATCCACTTGTACCTCTTTCTCTTCAGTCCCAGAGAAAAATGTCTTTTCCTCTGCTAGAAGCTAATGGCTTTACCTGTTTGCAAAAATATTTGCTTTCCATCTTTTCCAACATTGGGGTATCCCTTCACCAACAATCTCTGTTCCTTATTTTATTTCCTATCTCTTCCATTTTGCCAGTTCCTACCTCAAAACTTATATGTTCATGCATGCGTCCATCTCTCTCATCTTTCTGAGATAAAGCTACAAACAAAAATAGTCTTGAAACTTATGTTCTTGCAAACTATGTGTGTCTTCTCTCCTTTATAGCCAAACTTCTACCAGAGCTTTCCACATTTTCACATTTCATGAACTAGTAGTATATTTTTCTTAATGTAAGAACTAGTCTAAATAGTCTAATAGTCTAATAACTTCTTAAGAGGGGAGTTATTAGACATCATAAAAAGAAAAAGGACATATTTATGGTTACTCTGTTTTGAGTACCTGTTTTGGGGTTTATTAGTCCTAGAATGTAGAATTCTTACTCTGATTAATCCTTTCATATCTTTATTGTGATCTCGTTGAAACTCAGAGCCTGTATTCATATTTTAGGCATCACCACATTGGCTTTAAATCAAAACACAGAGTGTGATTTAATTCAGTGGATTGAGTTGCCAGTTGTAAATGGAAATTATCCCAAGATGCATATGCATTTTCCCTGAAAATAGATGACTGGCACTGAGTGTGTGTTTTTAGTGTCAAGCCAGGGGTAATGTATATGATTGGTGGTAAAATATAGACTGCTGTGGGCTTGGGGCCAGAATCCTGTCTCGTATTCTGTGCCAGTCCCTTCGAGGAGCAGAGCTGACTAGAGCTGATTTGCTCGACTGAAATGCCTTATGTAAGAAGCCATACTGAGTGTCATAGAAGGAGGTAAAGATGAATGTTTTCTTGAGTGAAACTCACAGAAGCTCCCTCCTTCCTTCCTTCCTTCCTTCCTTCCTCCCTCCCTCCCTCCCTCCCTCTCTCTTTCTATTCCTTTATTTCTTCCTTCCTCCCTCCCTCCTTCTCTCCCTTCCTTCCTTGGTTCCTTCCTTTATAATGAAAAGTATTAAAATTTGACACAAATACAAGTAACAAAGACAGTATACTATAAACCAGTTAGTTTGGGGAACAAAGCAGCATACTTCCAAATTATGATAATTACTCCCACCTTCATTGTTGACATTATTTCTGATGAACTGTTAGCACATATTATAGGTAAGGAATTTAAAGTTTTGAAACTTGTGATGTATACATTAGTTTCAGTGATGCTAAGGTACTCAGAGTATGTACTAAGTCAAGCATTTTCTCATGAAATATATGTTATTTTAAAGCTATGATTCAAATTTTAAATAAAATTCACATTATTTCATTTCTATTATTTTCTCAAAGTAATATTATCACACTATCTTCTAATGAATGACTTGATTAAGGGTTTTTATCTATAAACATTACTTTATAAGTTAGGTTAAAAAAGGCTAATTTTCTAAACAGGACAGGAAATTCATTTTGAAAGTTCAAATATACTTTAAAAGCAGTTCTTATAATTTTCTATAATTAATCTTTATTCTCTCTTTGACATACATATTTTATATGTGTAAAATATTAGTGTGTGTCTATATTTTCCTGGACCCATAAATGCATACAATGATAACATGCTCTTCATAATTAGAATTACTCTATGGTCCAACTTAATGTGACTGTTAGCAAAATGTATTAGAGAACACACAGTGAGTTGTCCAAGAATACATTTATACTTTTATAAATTGTTTTCAGTACTTGGAAGCCTAGAGCTGAAGCGTACACAGCAACGTGGAAAGAAAATCAAACTATGATGGCCAAATTAAAAAAAATAAGTTTATTTATAATGAACGAGAGAGAGAGAGAGACAGACAGACAGACAGACAATGAGCAGGGAAGGTCCAGAGAGGGAGGGAGAAAGAATCCCAAGCAGGCTACACACTGTCACTACAGAGTCCAATGCTGGCCTCACACTCAGGAAAACGTGAGCTCATGACCTGAGCTGTAATCAAGAGTCAGATGCTTAAGCGACTAAGCCACCCAAACACCCCTGTGATGGTCACATTTTAACTTACATGCACAGGCACATATACACATTGTAAAGCTGAAGGATCAGTCTTAGTAACCTAGAATGAGTGCTTCCATAATTTGACTGAATGTATTCCCTTATTTAAAGGATGAAAGTACTAAGCTGAAGGGCAGTTGGTTACTTAGTTCAAGTGAAGGGAGATCATAGAGAAAACCTTTGACAGTGACTAAACATTCCAGAGGAAGACATCGAGCTGTTGATCATTGACCTTTGGGAACCATTGGAGAGGCCATCCTTGAGACGCATCATCGTTCCCTTCTACTCTTTCCTTTTAACGAGGTGATTGTTCTAAGGCACGTTATTCTGATCACATGCTCAAAAGCTATTTATCATTTGGATTTTTAAGAAGTTTGACCTGCAGGGAGAAAATCTATAGGTTATTCCAACTATAGTAATCCAGAAAGTGATATTTTTCATATCCTTTGAACAGGGTAAATTTGTTCATTAATAAAATAGTTTTCAAGAGCCCACTAATGGGATCAGCTTTATTATGTACTCTTGGATAAATCATTAAACCAACAAACAAATTGCTTGTTCTCAGAAAGCTTATATTCTGGAGTGGTGATTCAGATAAGATACATTGACACTGAGAAAAATACAGTGAAAGACATGAACATGGTGATATTACACAAAATAAACAGTGGGAGGTTTGGATTTAATCAGTAGGTGACATTTGAACTAGGAACTAAAGGCTAAACATTTGTTTAGCAAGTGAGAGAGAATGGCTTTCCAAGAGAAAAAAAATAATTCTGACCAGGCTAGGGTTTTAGTGTATTAAGAAGGACTAGGATACAATGAGGCTGGAGAGGCCAGATTGAGTAGCACCTTAGAACTCAGTGAGCTTGGATTTTTTCTAAATGCAATAAGTAGGTAAGTTTTATATCCATACTTAAGAGATAGATCTACTTCAAGGGCAGTAATGAAACAGGGATTCTAAAACTCTGAAGCTGAGAATCTGACTCTGGAATGTGGTAAATTTATTTTATTTTTTAAAATTTTTTAATGCTTTTATTTATTTTTGAGAGAGAGACAGAGGGAGAGAGAGAGAGACAGAGAGAGACAGAGCACGAGCAGGGAGGGGCAGAGAGAGACACACACACACACAGAATCTGAAGCAGGCTCCAGACTCTAAGCTGTCAGCACAGAGCCCAGTGCAGGGCTCGAACTCCGGAACTGCAAGATCATGACCTGACATCTGATACTTAACCAAAGGAGCCACACAGGCACCCAGAGTTGTTTCTTAATCTGTGTTGTGCTTATTAAAGATGAAATAGACTAATTTCAGCAGATTTTCACCAAACTGGAGACATGTGGTCTGGAATTGTAAGATTAAAGGCATAGCTGGCTTGTGGGGAGCACGGCAGGGACAAGACAGGGGCTGTCTGAGCTGTCAGCACAGAGCCTGATGCGGAGCTCAAACTCACTGACTGTGAGATCATGACCTGAGTTGAAGTCAGATGCTTAACTGACTGAGCCACCCAGGTGCCCCAGGCATGTGGTAAATTTAAATAAAGTAATGAACTGTACCCTATGAGGTTTTCTGAGAGGCCAATTTTTCTCACAACCGGAGCCTGTAGATTTCTTCTGTATATGCTAGCAAAACTGTTTATTGACCCAAAACTGGTAGGGTTTGTCCTTAGGAAACTGGGCATTTAGCACCAGGAAGGTCCAGGTTTGCGCACCATCTCCCACACCTTCCAAGTTGTATAACCACTAATGGACTTGTTTATATTTCTGAAAAAGCCGGGGAGTTATTTTAATGAACCTAACATGTGGTCTATAAAAAGGTGAAACATTGTTCTTAATGTGTGTTTCTGAAAACCAAAAGAGCAGAGGGCATAGCAGCACCAAATCACATAGCCTAGAAAGGAAATGAAAAAATGCATTCCAGCTCAATCCTACCTGACCATACCGTCCTTCATGGGGATGGCCATCAGGCGATTCCTCTATAAGGATCTAATTGCAATGTCACAATGACAATTTATTTAAGTTTTTGGATTATTTCATTTATGTCTGTATGAATTTAATTTGAGGTATAATTCATATACAATAAAATAGATACATTTCATGTGAAACTGAATGAGTGTTGACAGATGTTTACAGCAGTTTAATCCAGACTTATGCGAGGTTGTCGACAGTTTCCAGGATGCCAATCCTATGTGCCCCCTCTCCTGATTATTCTTCAGGGAAGATTTAAAATCTCATTGTATTCTGCTACCACAACAGCAGCCTGTTGTAGGTGCCAATACACTGACCATTATAGAAGCCCCTCAAAGATGTGGAAATTCTGCAGGCAGCAGGAGCAGGTGGTGTTTTTGGCTCTGTCGAGTATTGTTCAGCAAATTCTTATTTCCTCATGGCATTGAGAGATGGGAGATATGGAAGAATCTGAGAGGTCAACATTCTTTATTACATCCCTTGCCTTAATGAAGTTTTGTGAATTCAGTATGTGTGCTGCTGAGGCCAATACCAAAGATGGTTGAATTCACATGGAAATGACTGACTTGGTATGTTTCTTATGACTCCTCCTTATTGATCCCAACTTCGTTTATCTCAAGACGTAGATAAATATGCATAGCAGACTTTCTTCACATTTAAAAATAGCTGGGAGAATGATTATTAATATTACACAAATCGAGTTGTTAGATGTGGTGAAGTGGGAAGTGAATTTTGATTGCCCTGTTAGTCTTGGGGAAAAAAGTGATAGGGCTGGAAAACTAAATGTCAAATGAGGTATTGGAAACTATCAGTGAACCACAGCTCTTTTTTAAAAGACAAGAGTATACAAAAGAGATAATATGTTTTTTTAATGTTTATTTTTGAGAGAAAGAGAGAGAGCAAGCATGCAGGAGTGGGGGAGGGGGATAGATAGAGGGACAGAATCCAAAGCAGGCTTCAGACTCTGAGGTGTCAGCACAGAGCCCAATGTGGGGCTCAAATTCACAATTGGTGAGATCATGACATGAGCCAAAGTCGGCCGCTCAACGGACTGAGCCACCCAGGTGCCCTCCAAAGAGCCAATATTTAATTTCCTAGAAGAAAGCTGTGTACGGAAAGCGGAAGGCTGAATATAAAATTAAAATGTCTTATTGTAGTGAGTTAGAAATTGATATTTAGGAAAATGTGAGCTCTATGACATATAAAGTCATTGCTTAAGCAAGGACAGTTAATGTTTAGCCTCCTTCTGCAATAGTGATCACCCTCTAACTGTGGGGCCCTAAGAATTACTTTCTCCTAACTTACATGATGAAGTAGAGAGGAGAATAATCTTCAGGATGTATCAGTAGGAAATGGTAAGTCCTTATTTATCTGGTGTTTATGAAACGAATTACCTTCCCATTATGAACATTCATAAGGCTCAGCTCTGACTTTTCTTTTTCTCTCTGAATATAATATTTTCTTTAAAGATTATTTATTTATTTTGAAAGAGAGAGAGAGAGAGAGAAAGAGGCAGGCAGGCAGAGAGAGAAAATCCCAAGCAGGATCCACACTGTCAGTGCAGAGCCCATTGTGGGCTTGAACCCACAAACTGTGAGATCATGGCCCAAGCTAAAACCAAGAGCCAGATGCTCAACTGACTGAGCCACCCAGGTGCCCCTTCCTGTAACATTTTCAAGCTTCATTATTGCAGGAAAAGTCTAGAGACTTTAGCTGATTGCCTATTCACTACCCTTTCTATACTTCTCGCCCTTCTCAAAGCTCCCCTACCGTAGTAGTTATAAAATTTATGTTGGATTGATACTAGGTCCAGCTTCATGAGTTCTGATGGTTTGAAACCAATTTAGTTCAGTTTATTGGAGATAAAATCTGCCAAAGCCAATCAGCACAGGATCCCTGCTTGACTATAGAGTTAAGTTCAGGAATATTGTTTGATAATTGTGAGCATATGACCATTATTCTCCCACAGGCTCAAAGCAAGGATGATTTTAGCTCTCTTTCTAGCCATTGTGCAACCATGAAGTTGGCAAAGCTGAAGATGATATGCTAAATATAACACCAGCACATGAAGTTGGTCAGAGCCAAGGACACGTCTTTTCTTTCTTTAACATGGCGAACCCGTCCTTCATGATCTGGCTCTTGCACACCTTTTGAGCCTCATCCCCAGTCTGTTCCCTGCTATACTCTTAACCTAGCCATGTGTTCCTGTGAAGAGTTCCCAGATTGTCTCATGCTCTAATTTATCCCAAATTCTTTTTTCCCTACAAGTCCCCTATCTAGAATCCTTCATTCATGCTTCTTAAGTGCCTGACTACAACATATTCTTTAATACTCAACTCGAGGGTAACTGCTATACTCTAAATGTTGGTGTGCCTCCCCAAATTTATATGTTGAAACTGAAACTTAATGACTCATGTGATGGTATTAGAAGGGGAGATTTGGGATGGTGATGATGTCATGAAGGTGTAGCCCTTGATTAGTGCTCTTATAAAAGAGGCCCCAAAGAGCTCTCCTGTTTCTTGTGAATATAGAACTACAGTGAAAAGATGTCCTTAGACAACCCTCACCCAGACACAGGATTTGCCAGACACCACAATCTTGGATGTCTCAGTCTCCACAACTGTAAGAAATATGTTTTTTTAAATGTTTATTTTTGAGAGAAAGAGAGAGACAGAGAGTGAGTGGGGGAGAGCACATAGAGAGAGAGATACAGGATGTGAAGCAGGCTCCAGGCTCTGAGCTGTCAGCACAGAGCCCAATGTGGGCCTTGAACCCACGAACTGTGAGATCATGACCTGAGCTGAAGTTGGACGTACAACCTACTGAACCACTTAGGCACCCCTAAAGGTTTTTTTTTTTTTTTTTTATAAGGCAACCAGTTTATGGTATTTTTGTTATAGCAACCAGAATGGACTAAGATGCTGTCTCTTTGCAGTTGCATCTACCGATTATGGTGTTCCTCTTCTGTGTTCCCATGACACCTTGGAAAGTGGAAAGCCTCTATATTGAATTTTAAGTGAGGATTTTTGCCCTCTTTCTCATGAGAGCATCCTTAGTATCAATGTTTTTTTTTTTTTTTATTATTGTGATTAAGGAACCACCCTTTGTCCCTGCTAGTACTATAGCAGATTTTTAAAAAAGTTTTATTTATTTATTTTTAGAGAGAGAGTGTGAGTAGTGGCGGGGCAGAGGGAGAGGGAGAGGGAGAGAGAGAGAGAGAGAGAGAGAGAGAGAGAGAGAGAGAGAGAGAATTCCAAGCAGGCTCCACTGAGTCAGCACAGAGCCTGATGTGGAGCTACAGCTCACAAACTGTAATATCATGACCTGAGCCGAAACCAACTCGGTTGCTTAGCCAGCTGAGCCACCCAGGTGGTACCCCACTATAGCAGAATTTTGGTAGACTGTATCAACACTATTTTTCATAATTGAGATGGGCAATATTTTGGTATTGGTTCACTTTATGAAACTGATCCAAATAATCATGTTTCAAACGGCATCAAGTGCGAGAAAAATATTACTAACTTGGGTTCCCCAGGTCTTCTTTGATTATAAGAAATACAAATCACTTGGCTATTTGAAGTGTTAGCCTGTGAATAAGAAAACATAGATCCTAATCTTACCTCTCACATTTTCATTATTATGAAAATCCTCTTTTAAATGATTGTGAGAATAAAGTGTTTGGGAAAACAAATAGCACAAGTCAGAAAGGGTCTTACCTGGGTTTAGTTCCTGTGTGAGCCAGGGAGCTACTTTGTTTTCCCAGGTCACCAGAGGTGTCCTTGTCCCCAGTTATCAGTCTACCAAAAGGAAGGCCATTAAAGAAGAGAACTCTCGTGGCCAACATCTATGAATCCATGGAAATCTGCCAACAACTTAGGAAAAACGGCCAAAGTGAATGCCTTACTGCTAAGTGGGCATCACTAACCTACTGCACGAAGTACTTTATCACTTATTTCAGTGTGATTATTAATACACACATCATGACCTGTCGAATCTTAGAATCTACAGGAGAGCCTGTGCGACATCTACAGACATCATTTGCTTGGCCTGCTCACTATTTGAAAGTGTTAGCTTGGGTGCATTATAAGTTGTTTGGTGCCCATTGCATATACCCAGGTCTTTTTATATATTTGTGTTACTTTCTACTTTCATTTTCTGTAAAATAGGAAGTTTATTGTTTGAAGACCTTAGGTCTCATCTCTCTGTCTCTGTCTGTATAGTTGAATATATGTATATATGTGGGTGTATATTTCATAGAGTTCTGATTTGTTCTTTATACATTCCCTTTCCAAAGTTCAGGATTACTGAATAATGAATGTATAATGTTAAAACACCAAGTAAATATATCCTAGGGAAATCTAACAAATTAGATAAAAACAGTCATGAAGTTCTCTTCTCAGAATTAATAATTAAAAATATTTTTTCCATGTGATCGCATCAAATCAAGTGAGCCTGTTTCCAAGATAAAGCCCTGACGAAGCCAACCCACGAGTGGGTAACGTTGCACTGCAGAGCTCAGGGGGCCGTGGGGAGTGCTGGTCCTTCCACTTTCACTGGCAGAGTTGCACTTTCAAATTGGCTTGAAAAATGATTAGTGTAGTTTAATTCCAAATTAGTTAGTTGCTGAAATGTTATTTCCTTGCTCCAAATCCCCATTTAAAAAAATATCCAAGAGACCTACACAAAAAGAAGGGAAGCTAACATGGCCAGTAGTCCAAATCCTCCAGTTTGCACTCTTTCTGGCATGCTGTGGCCGCCTGTCTTTTCAAAGCTGGTAATTCTGGTGGTCAAGCAGGGGTCCGGGGCAACTGGAACAAGACTCTGGTGTGGGAGCCTTCTCTGTGCCTCCTCTGTTCTCATTGTGTATGTATGCAGGTGTGGGGAAGGGAATGAAAGTGAAGTTTGTCGATACACAAAACTGACAGAATTGAGCAAAAGGCCAAAAGGGCACCCGGATTCCATCTCCCTGTCCCGTAGGCCTGTGTGTCTGTACACCAGCCAAAGATGGTTTGCCCTTTTTATAAAGATCAGAGCCATCTGAGTATTCCCCAAAATACGTTTTTCTAGAACACTTTTCTAAAACAACGTCTGGCTGGAGAAGCTCGTACAGGTAATTTCAGCTGTTTTGTCAGCTGAAAGTCTCTTCTCTCAGCCCTCCCTCCCCCATCTGACATTCTCTGCACACGCGCACATGTGCACGCTTGTGCCCACACACACCAGACACGGCTTAAAGGAGGAACTATAGCCTAACTACACCTATAAAGTAATTTCTAAATAAAATTCTTCTCATGCCATGCTAGAAAAAGTTCTGAGATGTTTCTTAGATATTCTGGCATAAATAAGAATGGGTTGGTTTATTAAAAATGGTGTATGTTTATGCTACCCGGAAATACATTCACATTCTGCTATAATGTAAGCCGAAGAGTTACATGGTGTATTTTTAAAGTGGCAAAATATTTATAAATTTAATATGTAAATTAATAGTTGTGTATATGCATAAAATTTGAAAGTATATATATATATATGTATCATGTTTACTTTAAGATACTAACTGAATGGTCTGTAGAGTATTTGCTCATTTTGCTTATCAGTAGTTTCTAGGTTTTTTCTTTTTTTTAATGTTTATTTATTTTAGAGAGAGACAGTATGAGCAGGGGAGAGTCAGAGAAATAGAGAGAGAGAGAGAGAGAGAGAGAAAGAGAGAGAGAGAGAGGGAGGGAGGGAGAGAGAGAGAAGCACAGAATCAGAAGCAGGCTCCAGGCTCCAAGCTGTCAGCATAGAGCCCGATGCGGAGCTTGAACCCACGAACAGTGAGATCATGACCTGAGCCGAAGTTGGACGCTAAACCATCTGATCCACCCAGGCGTCCCTCTAGTTTTTTTCTATAATGAACATGAGGCACTTATAAAATACATCAATACTCTTTGGTATTTTAAGAAAACAAAAACCAAAAAACATAGTGATTGATCAGAGTTCCTAGATACAGAGGTTTAGTGCTCTGAAGGGCTATTATTGGGATAATAACCTGAAATGAGTTCCTGAATGCAGTGGGTTCAATATACACAGAC
Source organism: Suricata suricatta (assembly GCF_006229205.1). Lineage (NCBI taxonomy): Eukaryota > Metazoa > Chordata > Mammalia > Carnivora > Herpestidae > Suricata > Suricata suricatta. The sequence goes on along the minus strand of NC_043701.1, from coordinate 69,654,637 downwards.
AGTATAAACATCTGACCTTTAATAAGGTGAGGCCACAAATTTATATACAGGTATGTAGAACACATATATAACATTAGAGTGCTTATAAACTATCAGAGAAAATATGTTTAAATACAAATCTATAGTTTCTGCTGTGCTAGAGAGTGAAGTTATCAGGACTTTTATAAGAAACCATGAATATGTGTTTTATTCTCTAATGTTGCCAATTTCTCATAAGTGAAACAGGCAATTTGATTGCCTTTTCTTCAAATCAATTTTATAAAACTAAGGGTTTTCTAAAGTCTACTTGTGTTCGTGCGCGCGTGTGTGTGTGTGTGTGTGTGTGTTTAGCTGATAAAGAATTTGCAACATGTCAAATTACTGAATATTTAAGAATGCTTATCTTTTAGCAAGATTTGGGGTTCCATTGTTATTGTAAAACAAGTATCTTCACCAAATTTTACTATGTGTAGTATTTAGTTTTCCTATTTCTATTCTCTTCTTCCAAGCCAAAGAAACACCAAACCAAAGAGTTCTCTTCTTGAAAGCCATTAAAGGTAAATTTCAGTTGCATAGTGGAGACTTTTGCATGAATAGAGAATTATCCACAGGTTTATTTGAGTTAATGACAATCGTGCATTTTTGCCAGGCTGAGCAAGCTGTAAGCCCAAGGAGATTCAGAGAATTTTGCCTCAACTCTAACTACTGTGATTTGAGTAAGAAGGTAATCATTGATACTATGAAACATTAATGTTCCAGGGCCCACATAAGGTTTCCCATGGAATTGCTGTCCAGGCAGCACATTTCATGTCTTGCTTGGAGTCTGTGCAGCTCCCTACGTTTGAGTGGACATGCTAGAGATTGCCTTCTGCTTTGTTAGAAAATCAGCTTTGAGCCATTGCTACATTTTCAATTTTGTTACACTTTTCCCAAGTGTGAGAGGCAGTAATGATCAAAGACTTTTTCCCATGTATAATTGATATGATTTTGATGGAAAGCACATTGCAATTGTCTGTAGTAGAATATGGTGAAAATTATACAATTAAAATAACCGTGGTCATTGTGTTTATGTGTTTTACAGTTGGAAAGCTGGGATTGTTAAGGAAAGACTTTGGAAAGAGATTTCTCAAAGGCTTTGGTGTTTTGATCTTTCAGCTACTCTTTAGCATGTACCTCTAGGGTATACTTTATCAAGCCATCAATTTATGCACCTAACTGAAGATGAATTTGTGGAACCTTTGTGGTCTGAATTTATGACCCAGACAGCCACACCCTTCACAACTTTTAAGCTACTCCTGAAATATTGCTCTGCCTTCTTTAGTTTAGCACTTCATCTAATGTTAAGAAATGTATGTTACCTATCTCCAGATACAAATCGAGTTTGTGCATTAATATTTTCTGTTGCCTCACATTACATTTTCATTATCTTTATTTGTATCTGAGATTTCTTTATATTACTAAGGTGCCTCAATATAGTTTGAAGTCTTATATAAAGAAATATGTGTAACTTGATAATAATCACCTTTCAGTTTTAACATACACACATGCACACACACACATTTTTAAACTAAGTGTATTACAAAAACATTAAACTAATAAGAGGACTGGTGACATGCCCTGCTTCTGCCACCCATGTGCACATGTGACATTTTGTAAAAGTAAGTTGCTCCTGAATGGCATGGGGAAATGTGAGCGCTACTCACAGTGTACTCACGAAGTTAAATAAGATAACAGATATGGTGTTACTTTTAAAAACTTAAATATACTACACATAGAGGAAATATGCAAGAGTGGATACTACCTCAAGAATCCCTGGAGCACCTGGGTGGCTCACTCGGTTAAGAATCTGACTCTTCGTTTGGGCTCAGGTCATGATCTTACGGTCGTGAGTTCAAACTCCATGTTGGGCTCCACACTGACAGCACATAGGCTGCTTAGGATTCTCTCTCCCTCTCTCTGCCCCTCCCCCACTCACTCCTTATGTCTCTTTCAAAATAACTTTAAAAAATTAAAAAAGAAAAAAGCCCAAAGTATTGAAGAACTTTTACTGACATTTTTTTTTTTCATACAACCTTGTTTTTCTGTCGCTATTAGCTTTCTTAATCATAAGCATTCTGTGTTCTATTTCTGGCTCTGTTTCTTGTTTAATTTCCTTTTTATTTCAACTGATGTGAAGACATTTGTCCATGCTCTTATTTTACTTGCACGTGGGCTTTAAGCACATCTCTTAGAAATTCTTACTTGATTTAGTTTAACCTAAGTTAGGGCTAAGTTGGTCTGCTGTGGAAAACTAAAACTAGACAGCAATATGCATAAGAAAATCCCTGGGAAGACCATTTGGAAATGCAATTATGATCAACAGTTATGGCAGATTTCTCTGTTTCTCAAGCTCACTCTCTCCCTTTTGTCTTCTGGGATTAGAGAAACCTCTTTGATAAATAAAAGGATTTGTGTGTAAGGTTTGGATACCTCATCCCTTAGTTTCATGGAGGGTTTGAATTTAAAGTTAATTAAAATCCTAATAAATGAATATACATAGGAAGTATTTATCCTTTGAGGTAAAAATGGCATTTTTAATAACAAGAATGAACTTTGTTTCTGTGAAATATTTTCCCTTGAGAAGCTCAATGTCTTTGAAAAAAATAAAACCCACAAATTATCTCATTAATGTGCATATTAATTAATGAATGAAAACTCTTTTCCCCTCTCATTTTAAGATACGAATCAAGGTGAAATAGAAAGGCTTTCTATCTCTAAATTAGTCTGTGGAAAAAAACGTTGAGCTCAGCCTGGAAAATTCTTGAAAGTCTTTGGTCTTTATTCCCTTTATGAAGCCAGTATGGGATTTCTGGTCACCTTTGAAGATGGAAATTTTGACATTTAAATGCAAGAATTACAAACCATACTTTTAAAAATTCAAAAGCTAGAGCTCAGTGTAAATACTCAATGTGAGTTGGCATCGGAGGCTGTATAGAATAAAGGTTAAAGGTCTGCGAGTTGGAGTCTAGCTCGGCGTGTTTCCTCCTGGGCTGCACCATGTGGTTCCGTGTGAGGGTGTGCGGGCCACGTGTCTCCAGAGCCTCAGCCCTCTGACCTCTGACACCGAGCCTGACACATTCCTCATGGGTTTGTCGTGGGGATTGAAAGAGACGTGTATAAAACAGCGTATTGCTTGACAACTAGCTGTTACTCAGTAATGGGTATTTTAATCATAAATTGATAATAATTCCTGGTGATAACAAGTAAATATTTGGGTGGTTAATACGTTCCAGTTGGAAATTTTGTTTCCTCATTGCAGCAAAAGACATGAACTGATTGTAGGTCTAATATGGACGTTTGAGGATATCTGAAAAATATTTATAAGGCATAAAAATCTACCGCAGAATTGGATTTTAAGTGATTTTAAAACTAAAATCAGCCAGGATTATTCTTCCTTCTCTTCTTTGGAAGGGTGCATTATAAATAAATCTTCTCCTTTAGTGGTGCTTGTGGAAGGTGGGGTGGTGGAGGGTATATTGAAACAAAATGGAGGGAACCAGTTCAGTGTCCCATGCCATGTTTAAAGTCTTGCTATTTTAAAAAAATTTTTTAATTTATTTTTTGAGAAAGAGCAAGCTGGGGATGCACAGAGAGAGAAATCCGAAGCTGACAGCACAGAGCCTGACGTGGGGCTTGAACTCACAAACTGTGGGATCATGAACTTGAGCCAAAACTAAGAGTCAGACACTTAACTGACTGAGCCACCAGGCACCCCTAAAGGCTTGATTTTATTATTAAAAAATGACCAGAACAGCACAGTTTAAAGTATTTTGGTACAGATTTTAAATATATATTGGGATCACACTTATCTATTTAGCATATTCCAAAATATTTTAGTATCATAACTTTCCAGAGTTAAATATCCAACTTTTAAATAGTTTAAAGATTTCCTTGAAAATTTAACTTGTGGTTTTAAAACAAGATTGACTTTTATACTACAAGAAACAGTTTTCTAACTTTGACACTACATGTTATTAAGACACACTCTTAATTTTAATAAAATGTGAATGAAATGCAAATTCATTACCTTTGCAAAGTATTTTTTTTTCTTCTGCAATAAAGTCAGTATGAGCCTGACTCAACATTGATTTGGAACATGTGGAGATATGTAATACAAACCAAACCAAGATTAAAAAAAAAATCAACATGGTGAGTCCACTTAGAGAAGGAAATTTTTTAAATGTTATATAATGAAAATCCTTCATGTGTTATTTGATTTACTGAATAGGATATTCTGCATCTGACCAAGGCATGTTCTTTCAGTGATTACTGCTCTACATGAATTAATTCTAAATAGTATATGTATATTTATTTAAAAAGATACAACACAAAAAATCTTACCAGGACAGATGAGTATAAATTAGTCAAAATCCACAGATAAGATTCTTTGTCTAACAGTAAAATGAAGTAGTTGCAGTGAAGTTGAATATGAAACAAATAATATATTTAGCATTAGGAGAATTGCTTGTGGTAAAGTGAGTACATATAGCTGCATTTGAAGTTTCTTCAGTTTTACGTGTTAGAATATTGTCTGCTGAAGATAATGATGTGTCAGAATGGTTAGATAATTGGTTAAAACATTTTGCATTACTGACCATTAGGGTCTAGTGTATTACATGCTATTCTATACCATGAATCCATTATTTCTCATTCTTGGCAATAAAATTTTCATTTACCCTTGCTTTAAGGATACGCAGATTCATATAATGTTAATTAATCCTCAATCTCGGTCGTGCACTATACTAGACACTTTCACCTTTCTTCCCCTTATTCAAGCCTCATAGTAACCTTTTGATGACAGCTTTTATCTTTATGAAGATAAAGGAATTGAGGGTGTTTGGAGAATTATTTTAGAAACAGTATTATTTTGATGCCTAAAAGCACTTGAGAAGTTGTCTGCTAATTTTGCCTGATAGCCCAGGAAATTATATTTTCTCCTGTACCAGGGATTTGAATACTAGTACCAGTACTATGAAGAGTGAGGCAATTTTCTTCCTAGAAGAATTAAAGAGAGTAGCATTTATTTATGCTAATAGCTTGCTCCTATATTTAAATTCATACTGTTGATACAGCCATATTTGCACTAAACCTAGACATTAATTCCACATGCGTGTGTTTGGGCCCAGCATTAACCCTTCCGACCTTGTTTCTCCTCCCTTCCACTCCATTGTTGGCACAACGGTGCATGCACAGGCACACGGACACACACGTTCATTCTCTCTCTGTGTCTCTCAGTAGCATTCTAGAATGATTAAGAGATTTAAGAATTGAAAGGTGAGATGGTGATGGTATAGGCAGATTTCCTGGGAATCCTTTTGTCATGAATCCCTAAATTGATCCCACAGAGGAAGTGTTCCCTGGATGTTTGAAATTTCTTTGTGGGGGTACTGGCTTTTCTTTAGCTCCCTGACCTTAAGCAGGTCTGAATAACAGTTCCCTGGGGCTCCTGAAGTCCCTGAATTAGTGCAAAATGTAGTCCCGATCAGCACTTCTCTCTGTGGCTTCCTTATGGTGGAAAAAAGTAAAGAGAAAAGTAATTAGGTCAGAATGTGGAAATACAAAGACATAGTTTTATCTTTAATAAGAAATAGTCTATTAATCTAAACCGTTAATAAAGCTTATAAAGATGTCTGCTTCATAATCAGGTTAATAACTACTGAGGAAATCTGCAATGCTCATTTCAGTACATGAGTGAGTTAAATCAGTCCGACTGTACAGCTTGTGGAATTATTATCCTGAGAGCCTGGGAGACCGAAGTATTGCCGTTTAAAGGATTGATTTGGATCCTTACGTTTGCGTACTCTTATCCAGCTCTATTTTTGAAGTATTTCAACAAATATACCTCAAAACACCTTTTATTTATTTACTTTATTTTTTATTTTAGAGAAGGAGAGAGAACATGAGCAGAGGAGAGGGGCAGAGGGAGAAAGAGAGAGAGAATCAGAAGAAGCCGCTATGCTCAACATGGAGGTCATCGCATTGACCATCTTTTTTCTTTTTTAGTAAAAAGCGTTGTGCTACTGAAATGAATGTACATCAAAGAGAACAATATATTTACTAGAAGAAATAAAATACCAGATAACGCAATTATTTTTAGCTGCTACTGCTCTCATTAGTAATGAAAAGAAACTTGGAAGAAACAGGGAGGCATCACTATAGCAGTGAAGTTTTTGTAGAAAGGAACTGGTCTACAGAATATTTCAAATTATTATTCCATTAAATCATGATTGAGTGGAGCTAAAATTTTATTTCCCTTCTGGTACCTTCATGTGGGCTCAATCTTTTAAAAGGACATATTCTAAATTTACCACATTAGGCCCACGTATAGCTTTTTTTGACTGTTATTTTCATGGAGGGGCAAAAAGATCTAGCTTTCTACTAGCAGCATCCTCTTCAATTGTTTTCTTTTGTTTTTCTGACACAGAAAACATTCTGTTGCTCTTAAAGAAATTAGCTTAGAGCAAAGGGGAAAAAGTGATGGATGTAACTGAGATTCTATTATAAAACTAAAAATAGTCATTACTAGAGCATCTTTTGCATTGCTCTTTCCTTTCTATCAGTTGAATATTTTGGCTCCCAACATATTATAAGGAACTTCCTAAAAATCTGTTACTTAGTAATATTTTTCTTCTCTCAAAATGTCCATTTCCTAATACATCATTCATCTACTCAGTGATTTTTTTCATTCGACAGAGATGTTTTTTGCACATCTATCATGTGTCAGATATTATTATAATAAGTTTCGAAAACAAGATGAATGAATTCAATTGCCATGTTTGTCTTCAAGCAACGTCTGGTTTATCAAAAACAATCCGTCAGAGCCAATGACATGTTTGATATTATTAAAGCTTCAGTTTTACAAGCATTTAAGGGATGTCTGTGGTATAGCAGACATAGTGATAGCACTGAAAATACAAAAGTAGCTACGTCTGGATTCCTCTTGTCAAAGAACCCACAGACTCTTCTGGCAAACGGAGATGTAACTCTGTAGTTAATGTTGGCTATGACTGTTAGCATTATGTGGATGTTTCTGAGAAGCACATAAGAAGTGATTACCTATCATGGGCCAACGGTAAGAATAGCACTGCTACTGCCTGACCTAGGGAATGATGGATGAAGAACATGTTTTGAAACAAAAGGTAATTTGGTGGAAATAGAGAAACTCCAGAGAATACATTCTTTTTTCTTTTTTCCTTTTTTTTTTAAGTTTGTTTATTTTTTTGACAGAGAGAGAAAAAGAGAAAGGCCAGAGAGAGAGGGAGACACAGGAATCTGAAGCAAGCTCTAGGCTCTGAGCTCTCAGCACAGAGCCTGATGTGGGGCTCAAACTCAAGAGCCATGAGATCATGACCTGAGCTGAAGTCAGACACTTAACCAACCTGAGCCACCCAGGCACCTCTGTGCTTTCCTTTTAGATTGGATGTGAGTGGATTGAGGTGTCAAAAATAAGAGTTTATTTAAAAGGTTAGTAGAAGTCCACTAGCTAATGGCAAACACAAGAAAATATAGGCTCTACCCCATGGTAGATAGTGGTTGGGCACTGGACTAGAACAGACAACCCTGAATCCTGTTCTCTTATTCAGTAGGCATTTGTTGCTGTGATTTACTGTGTGAGAAAATTTGAGACATCTGCCTTTAGTTTCTTCAACTACAAAAGGAAGATAGTATCTAAAATACTATCTAAAATGCAGGATGGTTGATAGAATGAAGTCAGAGTATATAGGAGATAGTGTGTGAAAAGATAATCCTATATAGCTGTAAACATATCGATAACAGTAGTAATGCATAATGTTTCCATCATTCTAAGTGTGCATCCTATCTCCTTATTTTGTAGCTGATGTCTTTAGTTTCTAGGTAAATCACCAATTGTACCAGTTGCCGTGCATGCAGAAAATGATCCCATTAGGAGATCAAAATGTTCATGTGAATTTAATGATTGGTCTTGATTTACTTGTAAAATAAAAAAGACTTAACATGAGTTAAGGCTTGAAACAACCTATTTATACCTAATAATTCCAGTAGAAAAAACTAACAAAAGATGTGGCAGGAGTGGGGGTGTGGGGAGAGAACAGCCTAAAAAACAAGACAGAAATATGGAACTCTGTGTGTGTGTAGGTCTGATGTTTTGCCAATCACACATACAATTCTGGTATCTTGTGCTAAGTAAAAATTTACGGAGGTAGTTTTCCAAATGTTAGTTATTAGATTTTGTATTTAGTTCCTGATCTTATACTATATTGGGGGAAAAAAAGAGGGGAAAGGATTATTGGTATGTGGAATTTTATAAAGCATTAGAAGAAACTCAAAGTTTTTTTTAGGGCTTAGAACATATGCTTTTTCCTGTTTCTGAGTTTTTGCATAATTTATGTAAGTGTTGGATAAGTAAGTAATGAGCTATTAGAAAATCATCTTAAAATATAGGTCTAACAGGAAAACAGGAGAAACCTAATGGAGGACCAGGGGGAGGGGAAGAGGGAAAGAGAGTTGGGGAGAGAGAGGGATGCAAAATTGAGAGACTATTGAATACTGAAAATGAACCGAGGGTTGAAGAGGGAGGGGGTGGGGGAAGGGGAGTGGTGGTAATGGAGGAGGGCACTTGTGGGGAAGAGCACTGGGTGTTGTATGGAAACCAATTTGACAATAAACTATTTAAAAAATATATGTTCAGTGTAAGCACAGTGTCATAGAATTAGTGTGATCATTTTTATTTCTAGTTGGCTAGCATATGACTTAGGTGGGCCATTAAAATAAAGAACGTGTTTATTTATACTTATACTAACATACCCAGGTAGAAATATAAGTGGACACAGCCATTGCTGAGGAAACAGATTCCCTTTAGCAAGTTGTTGCTAATTGAATTATTCATTAATTTATTTCCCTCTTCAATATAAAAATTAAATTTTAGAATAAAATTCACCTTCAGTAGTTGGTAAATAGTTTTATGGTATGAAACTGCTGTAAGTGAAGAAATCTTGTTAAGAACCTATCAGTCAAATAGAACTCATAAATACTAAGAGTTGTCTTGTTTCTGTTGGATCATCAAGTTACATACTTTTCGAAAAAGTCCAATGGAAGAAAGCAGGGGACAAAAACTTCTAATAGTGTTGTTTGAATTTCTCATTCTAATTTAAATCAGTGAAGAAAATGCTTACTCCAAGTCAATTTTGTCTGATATACAATTGGTTAGTGTAGAGATGAAATTATGAATGTCACATTTAATTTAAAACTAAAGAGAGAAACAGCGTCATGGCGAATGTGCTCTTTTGTGAATGTCAAGTGCAACTTGTTGAAGGTCTTTTGAAAAACAAGTAGGAAAGACCTCGCATTAGTTATGCATGCCTAGAGCGCCTACTAGTCTGGAATACAGATGCCAAGCACACTATTGATTAGTACCGTTTTTAATGCAGGTTGGGTTTTAGAATCACATTGTTTCTGTTTTCTTTTTGAGGAGAATGAGCCTGTGCTACAGAATGGGTCCAAAGCCTCTTAAAAATCTGTGTAGAAAATAACATTGTTGCCTGGGAACTCGGTTTTCACTTTCTGTAATTTGAGATTTCTCTGGGAACTTGCTAAGAGTTTCTAGAGAGGCTTTTCCCTCCTCTGTTGTTTTTTTTCTTCTTAAATACTGATTCCCCTTAACAAACAGGTATCTTCCATTAGCATTGTGCCTCATGACTGAGAACGTTGCCAAATGTTGTTAGCCTGCCCATTTCTGCTCACTTCCAAACCTGTCATTTAGGGGGTGTCTGGGTGGCTCGGTTGGTTGGGCGTCTGGCTTTGGCTCACGTCATGATCTCCCAGTTCGTGGCTTCGAGCCCCGCGTTGGGCTCTGTGCTGACAACTAGCTCAGAGCTAGGAGCCTGCTTTGGATTCTGTTTCCCTCTCTTTCCGACCATCCCCTGCTCTGTCTCTCAAAAATAAATAAAAAACATTAAAAAATTTTTTACACCTGTCATGTAGTTTATTGGGATGGTAGGATGGTTAATAGTGTTAATACCTGTAAGGCTCTTACTGAACTCCTGACACACTATCAGTCATCAGTAGGATTCGTGGCAAGTATATCTCCTCCCATTAGATAGAGGAGAGGTGTGGGGCATGGAAATACCAGTTCTTTAGTGCAGAGACATTGGGCCTCATCTACAATGATAGATTAGGAGTGCAGCCAGGCCAGTCTTTTCCCCTATCCGTGGCCCGTTGACTTGTCCTAACTCTCCTGCTCCAGATGCAGTTATCCACACACCAGAGTGGTTTGGCAGTATTCCCTGACATTTTAGGTAAAACCTAGAAAAATGAAATTCAGGCCATATGAAACCATGAGAATGAATATGAAAGTTTATAACTAGAACTGTCCTCATTAGATCTTCTATCAATATTTTTTAAGAAAAAATTTCATGTTTATTTATTTTGGTGGGGGGAGGGACAGAGAAGAAGAGGGAGAAAGAAAGCATCCCAAGCGGGCTCCATGCTGCCAGCCCAGAACCCAGTGCAGGCCTCGATCTCATGAACTCTGAGATCATGACCTGAGCTGAAATCAAGAGTGGGACATTTAACTGACTGAGGCACCCAGGCACCTGAATCTTCTATCCATATTTCTGAGATGACTAATTTTTAACTCTTATTGTCATTGCTGTCATTGTCATCATCATTATCACCATCTACATCTCATTTTTCTGGTATAACAAAATTGAAAGTATGATAATAGAATGAGTTACAATTAAAGACATATTTGATATAGTGAACTTATAATGTAGCCAGTGCTACTGAATTAGCTTCCTCCTCCTTTCCAGTGAGAGTCCATTTGTCTTTCGTGTGCCAGGTACCATTTTCTGAGGTACCAACTAAAAGATTACCGAATAATTGGTTTAATTCCCCTTTACGTTAGCACTGGTTCAGAATGTTTCTTTGAGGGGGTCAGCATTATTATACCATTTTTGTTTGCAAAGAGAACAGTTGATTTTGCGGATCATACCATAGGGAATATTTGAGCAAAATGTTTAGTTGCTTTATACAGTTTGCCATCCTGCCTGTTTTGTGAGTAATTTTAATCCAAAGATAAAGGAACAGAATTAAAGCGTACCATTCTGAGTAATGTTTTAGTTTGCTTCTTTAGCCTGGTAACTGGGTTTTGGTCATTTCACTCATTCTCATTTCACTTCTGGTCACTGAGTTAGACATTGGGTAGGGATTCTTTGCCAAGTGATGACTTGTGGCACTTGAGAAATTACAGCTTTAGCAGTAAGGCTCAGAAATGATCACAGCTGATACTCATTCTGTTTAAAGTGAAGGTCTGAGTTCAGAAGGTACAGGCAAATGCCAGCTTTGGAAAGAGAAGTAGGAAAAAGTTTCTCCCTTATATGCACAGCATGTATGGGACAAATCAAGGTAATTCATACTCATTTCACTTTCAAAAAATTATATTCTCATGTTAATAGATGTTTTCTTACATTCACTAGTTAATTTTCATGAAGTGATTGATTCCATCTTCAGTGTTCTCTGCTAGGTGGGTTGTCTAAAATATTCAAAGATAGTTATGGCCCTCTTGTGGTCAAATAATGCAAAATTCCCAAGACTGAAGAATAATTATCTTTTTCTGAAATGATATTGTTGAAAATTCTAAGGCTGTGATTTCAAAAATCACAAAATAGTCTAAAATGTAATAAAGACATCTGTTGGTTCAATAGCTAATTAGCATTTGGTCAAATATCTAATTTTTTATGAAAGTAGATCAATGATCAGTCTTATGTAAATAAAACATTTGAATCATCACATTAGGGATGTGACATTTTAGTTTAGATGTTTTAATAAGCAGTTAACAAGAAAGTATGTCTTGAATGATGCAGAATTTGTTAACTAAATCTCACTTAATACATAAAACCTATTAAGATAGTATAGGATTTGAGCCAGCACATAGGATATTTGGATAATTAAATCCTAACATTTTTATTAAAGTAATTATCTAGTTTCACATTATCCAATTTTACTCTTCATTAGGAAAAACATCTTGAGCCATTTCAGAGAAAGTAAACAATAGAAGTAAATTTTTGAAGGTCCCCCCCCATGTTCAGTATATGTTTTATGTTCTATTTAGGGATTAAAACAGTTGATATAAGTAAGTATGTATATTTATGCATATTTCAATTTATTGTAAGTAGAACTAGCAATTCTTGTTACCACAGTTAGGATAAGGCCATAAATTATTTCTACTGAAAAAAAAATACTGATGTGGGGAATTTATGTCCTACTTTTTAGAAACAACTTTATATACATAGAAAAAATAATCCAGATTTGGGCCAATTGCTCTTTAAAATAGCATACAAAAGTTATATAAGATTGTTTTATGTATAAACCTTTCTACTTTAAATATGAAAACAGATGGTAGTGAACTAAGCAGAAATAAATCATGATATGCAAATATAACTAGTCTCTTTGAGTTGTTTTAGTGAAATAATCTTTTTGGTTTTGATGTGGTTGTATGAGTGGAGAGGAAAAGAGGGTCTTATAATGTATAGTATGTGCCAATGTTAGACATTCAGTTTGTCTCGATCAGTGCCAATTTGGTATTACTATTTTCATCAGGTTCACATTACTTGATCTCATGGGATAAACTTGTCTCTTCAGTGAAGAAATGGAAGAGCTAGCAGAAATTAAATGAATACTTCAATAAAGGTCACAACAAATTTATCAGAGCTTTGCTAGATTAAAAAACATCTGTGAAGGCAAAACTAATCTCTGGTGTTAGAGCACAAGGACGTTTGCGGAATGCTCGTAATTTCTTTTTTTTTTTTTATCTCAGTGCATCATATGAGTACGTGTACGTCGTTAGCATCATGATTTATGCACATTTCTGTATGTATACTATTTTCAACAATAAGTTAAACTAGGAAAAACGTTGTGAACACCTGTATAAAATTACGGAATTGACCATGTTATAAAAATATTGATATGTCAGTGTTAAAATGTTCTTTGAAACGTACTTATACACAGAATTCATACTGAGATGCTTTAGAATTAATTATTTCACCTAAAATAAGTTTTACAAAGTGCTTTTTCTCTATAATTAGCTCCAAGTCAGGAGAGAGAAAGTTGACTTCTGTATGATCACTTAGTGCTCATATGCCATTACATTTTCCATGTTTCGACACTTCTGCTTGAAAGAAGTCTTGAAACATCTTTGTAATTAGTGTATTAATTTTTGTAATGTACACTCTTTAGTACTGTGTACTTGGGCTGTTGTAGTAGAAACAATGTGGTCTGTGCATTACCCTGAATTCTGTAAAAATAGAAGCAGTTACTATGTAATTTCCAGCCTTAAATTATATGACGCATGAGAAAGTCTGGAGCATAAGGTGTGGCACATGATGTGTTTTTAGTAAAAGTTAGGTCCCCCCCCTTTTCCCTCCGTGGAGATCTTACCTCAGTCTGCTGTTGGAGTGGATGGATTTTCGGTCTTGTTGGCACCACAACGAAGCGAACATTTGTTACTTTGAAATATGTATCATTTTATGAGAGCATTAGCCAGATGAACAAGCTTTATGTTGTAGATGGCATTTATCAATGTGATGTGAGAATGGGCTCACTGAGGAAGGTATCCTAATTTCATCTGCTACTTAGTTTTACATTTTAATTCTGTGGCTATTAAGTTTGTAAAACTGGCCAAATTATTTTGGAGACGATAAATATGTTTATTCCATTTGGCCTCATATTCCCGTTGCTGGGTATGTATCCTCAAGAAATAATTTAAAAAGTAGAAAAAAGGCTGCAAAGTCACAAACGTGGAATAGTGAAAGATTGTGGTCTAAATGTCACACAGGAGTGGAATAGTTGAAATTCAAATTTATCCAGTGGGTGGAGTATTATGTAATTTAAAACAAATATTTTGAAATGTCTATTTCAGTATATATAGTGTTTCATGGGGTAAAAAGTTTAAAAGTCTGTGCATATCATAATTACCATTAATTATAAAAGTTATATAGTTGAACAATGACTTTATAAGAATTAGGAAGATGTAAACATTTCTGAACTACACTGGTGAATTTGGGGCGACAATGTTCCTTTAGAGTTATAATTTTGTTCTTAAGTTTGGAATAAGATGAGGTGAAGAGAGCGTACAGAATAAAAATAAGAGCAGTTGCTTTTTATTTAGACCAAGAACATTTTTCCTGACATGCTGATTTCTATTTATCGTACAATGTGATTTTCTTTTTGGTGGCAGTATATTAAAATCTTAAAAAATCGAGGCGTTTGCCATGGAGTTCTGTCTCTGTTTTGTTCTCTCCAGAACAGATCACTGAACTTTGACCTTCACTTGTCTTAGAAAATGTAAAGGTGGATGCAAGTTATTTAACAAGCGCAGGTCACAGGAGGCCGCCGTGAATGTGCTGTGATCCGAAGCTCCCTGGTTGGGAGGCTCACCTGTGTCTTGCTATCATCCCTTCTTGTGCTCAGTTCTGGGTGTGAGCACGTTCGAGCTGAGTCCTTCCTCATCTGGCCTGCGTGTTGGAGGGCACCTATGTGAATGCGTAGGCGAGCAGTCTGTGTAAGGAGCGTGAGGAAAATGTAAACATGTACTTGACTTTCTGTTCTGGTTCTGGCTCTTTCCGGCCTCCCACTGAGGGGCACGGCCTGTCTGCAGGTTGTCAGCGCTGGGCTCTGGGGCCAGAAGCTCGAATAAGGAAGGAAGGGCTTGGGAGGCAGATTTAATGAATTTTATCAAGTAACCTACCAGCTCATTAAAAGAACATTTCAAGGGGAACATTTGCTGACATGGCTTTTTGAGGCTTCATTTATTCCACAAACATTCAGCCGGAGCCTCCTGTGTACCTGAGGTACAGAAGTAGGGAATGTGAAGACGAATCTGACCTGGTCCCTGCCTCAAGCGGTTTATATAAGTGAGAAGTGTGTCCTGCTTAATTTTAACTTCCCTAAAATGCAAGCAGCTTCTTTTTCTTTTTATACGACATAAAAAGAAAGCCAACGATGCTTTTATTACACTGGTATTCTCAGATGTATATATATTTCCAGTAAATGTAAATCACATTTCACATAGCCTATTATTTCTAGAAGTAAAACTGGCATAATATCTTTGGTGGGGTTTTTTTTCCCCTTACTAAAAAATAGAACTTTAAAATTTTTTAAATTTTATTTATTTATTTCAACAGAGAGAGAGAGAGAGAGAGAGAGAGAGAGAGAGCGCGCGTGCGAGCATGCATGAGTGGGGGAGGGGCAGAGAGAGAGAATCCCTAGCAGGCTCAGCAATGCCAACATGGAGTCCAATGTGGGGCTCTAAATCAGGAACCATGAGATCATGACCTGGGCTGAAATCAAGAGTCTGACATTTAACTCACTGAGCTCCCCAGGAGCTCCCCAGAAATATGGCTTTTAAAAGTAACATCAGCATGATAGAAAATGCAAGGTTGGAGCTGTGCCTATTGGGACAGAAAATTCTTTCCTTTAGTTGCGCACCAATGCGTGATTACCCTGATTTTTTTTATTATTATTACACAGTAATTTCTGTATCTATCAAAGTGGAGCACATGCATACAGTATGATCCTGCATTTCCACTATTAGATGCATTCCAAGCAGAAATATGTAAATTGCCATAAGACATGCACTAGAACATTCATTCTAGCAGCATTATTTTTAATTACACCAAACTAGAAATGACCCAAATGTCCATTGGTAGTAAAATGAAAACATAAACTGAGGGACATTTCTATGGTACATGTATTATATCGCAGGATCACATGACAGTGAAAACAGGCAGTGGTAAGGAAAACTGAAACATAACATTGAAGGAACCTAGACACCAAATATAGATACTGGTCTCTGATTCCTTATCAGGAAAGCATAAAGCAGGCCAAAACTACTTTACGGTATTAACAGCACAGAGGTTGCTCTATTTTTGAGGAGACTGTAGTGCCTGGAAGACAGCAAAAGAGAGTCTTGGAGTGGGGGTACTGATAGTTACAGAAGTTTCTTCACCTGGGCGCTGATTACATGGGTATTTGTAGTTTGTGACAATTCACTGATTTTGACACTTCTGTACTTTTCCTTATGTATGTTACACTTCAACACAAAGTTTAAAAATTAACCAAGTAAGGGACTAGTTGGAAAAGTGTAACAGGGAATGGATCTGTACTCCTAACATTCATGTTCCTTATCTATTATACTGTTTGTGGAAATAGATGGAGATCATATCCACAACAGGCACCAAACAGAGGCTGTTGATGCAGAGCTGTCTGTAGCAGCCAGCCGCACTTGAAGGTGGCAGAGACCCCAAGGTGAGGAGGGGAGCAGGGAACACCATATAGGGGGAAACATGGGAGGCTTCACTTGTGCTGTGATTGAGGGTGCTGGTGTGGGAAGCCAAAGGTGGGCTGAAAAATAGCGGGGCATCTCATGTGATTGGCTTGGGGAGCAGAGTTGGTTTTCTCTGGTTTGTTCTGAGTTAGAAGCCATGCCCAAAAAAAGTGGAGGGAGAAGGGTTGCTAGCAGTCTTTGACCAGGTTCTGTTAGTTCTATGCAAGTTGCTGAACTTTTCTGGTTTGGGTTTCAAAGTTGGTTGCTTCTGCAATTGTGGGTCAGAGTTCTGTTGTCATATACAGTCTGAGCGTTGTCTGTTTAGATTTTCAGTGTCCTCACAGAAAACAACATGTGGACATGGAGTCATTAGACAGGGTGTAAAGAAATAGCTGGGCTCTGTCAGAGCGTCATGTTTGGTAGACTTTGGGTCTAAGTCTTGATGGCTTGTATTTTGGGGGCTAGACTTGTGATCTGTCAGTTCTACTATAAGTATTAGGCTATGAGAAAATACTTACTAAATTAATCTAAGCCCATACTTCCTAAACTAATCTTAGAGATTTATCATGAAAAGACAATTTATTTATAGGAAGTGGTGGGTGTATCTTGTTGAGCAGTTGGAGATTCCCTCTCTTGATTGTGAACTTGTTCAGAAATAGTCATTAAATGCTATTAAGGGGGGGGGGAAGCCTTGATTCTCTGTGACCATTTATTTGGAGTAGTGGTTCTTAATCTGACTGAACTTTATTCATGGCTCTGTCCCTACCAGCAGAGGTAGAATCCAATGCAACTGATAGGGTGTGGAGCCAGGCACTGCTATTTTTTTTTTTAAAGATCCCCTTTGATTTTAATATATGGTTAATATTGAGATCCACTGGTTTAAGACAAAAGTTGTAAAATGAATATATATAAGGTTTGATAGTGTGGTTGTTCCTGGTATTATATGGTATTATTTACATAAACTGTCTTATTAAATTATTGCCAGCATCCTATAAAATAGTTGCTATTATTATCTTGCTTTTAAGGAGTAAGCTGAAGCTCAGAGTAATTCAATAACCTGCTTAGCGCAATTTAATAATTTATCTAAAGTTATACAAGTACAGGTACATGAATCCTTATTTACAGTGACAGAATTGAAGTTAAGGTGAAGTCAGACTATATGTAGCCTTTTTAAAGTAAATCCCATTAGTATGAGTATTTAAGTGACTCACTGTGTTTGATTACCAGGTTCTGGAAATATTAACAGAATATACAGAATATTCATTGTAGCTCCTTACTAAAGTTAAAAAGAAAACAGTGGGGGTTACCTAGGTGGCTTAGTTGGTTAAGTGTTGACCTTCAGCTCAGGTCATGATCTCACAGTTTGTGAGTTCAAGCCCCAGATCAGGCTTTCTACTGTTGGTGGAGAGCCCACTTCAGATCCTCCATCCCCATCTCTCTCTCTCTCTGCCCCTCCCCCCTGCTCTTGCGCTGGCTCTCTAATTCTTTCTCAAAAAATAAATAAACATCTGAAAAAAGAGAATATTCTAAACTATCGGTCTCAAGATTTTAGATGAAGGATTACGAACCTGGAATAAGTAGCGGAAGAGAAGTGAGTCGAAGGAAATCCAGAGGACTCTCACTTAATCATCCGGCTACACTGCTTTCTTGTGATAGATTTTTGAAGCTGTGCTCATCGAATGAATTTCCCTTCTTTATTTTGAGTACATGTTTATCAAAAGAACCCAAACCAGTCACTATTATGGATACATCTGTTTTCAGGCTTGGAAGAGACTTTACTAGATTGCTAAACCATTCACTACCCTGAGACTTGACTCTACTTCATCTTCTTCAGGCTCTAAACCCATCCTGGAGCCTTGTCCAGAATCAATAGCAAACTCTCAACTCTGTCATTTATACGGCTTATTTTCCTTTCCTTTCAGAAGATCAGTTGTACTTGTACGTGTCAGCTCTTCAAGCCTTCTTGCTGTCCTCTGTGAGTCACCTAAGACCATGGCAGTAGTTTCAGCTCACCAATTTTCAGTTTCTCCCATCCTGCACCCTGTTCTTTTCAGCTGAAAAGTATAAAGTTGAGCAACATTCTCCTACCATGTCACATTTTACTTTCTCAAAAAAAAGTTGCATAAAAACACAGTATTTGGGGTTTAATTGAGGGGTATGAAATAACCAGCTAAGATACTTCCCAGACCTATAGCTAGAGAATTAAGCTGCCGAATCCTATGTTTCTTCTTCCTTTAGGATATCAATTGCTTTTTTTAGTCTATGCGTCTGTTCTAATTTCTAATATAATGGATGATTGAATGAGATCCTTCCTCATCTGTACTCAGGAAGCCTACTCTCTTGGCCATGTAGCTCAGTTGCTTTTTAATCGATCCCTCTCAAGAGCCAATATGCTAGCTGGATGACAGAGTGTCTCAGAGCCTGCATACCTGCCTGAGAAGTTAAATCAGTTCTTCCCTTTCAGCAAAAAGAATGGGCAGTAGAAATAGCCTTCATCCCAGAAAGGAGGTCTAGGTAGTACTTGCTTACCTCATCTAAAATGCGGTTCAGTCTCTCTCTTGAAGGGTGTTGTTGAATGAGAGACAAATGAGAGAATGAACCGCCTAGCAGAGTGTGAGTCAGCCCTCAATAAATGATGCAGCTGTGGCCATGTTGGTGATAGTGTTTTGAGCTATTAGCATCTCTATGAGTCAATGAGAATCCATGGATCTTCGTTTTAAGAAAGGTACTTGGCCATAAAGGAGACTTACTCACCTGTGCTTTGCAAAAGATGTCTCTGAAGAACTGACTGCCTAGTAAGCCAACTAAATGACTCCCTAGGACATAGTAAAGAAATAGTAATTTCATGCTTGGTATTAAAACAACATTATAGTAGAATTATGTTGGGTGTCCTAACATATATTTGATGTTTGGAATTGGTTTTATTTTGATTGATGAATAAATAATAACTTGAATAGCCTTCGGTTTCCTTACAGATTTGAGTCCTACCCAAAGTCTGCGTTTACATGGAAAGCCTTAATTGATATGCATAGGTGCTCAATTAAACAACCATTCTGAAATGCCTTTATGTGAAAAGAAATAATAAAATAGCTAAATGGTCATAAATAGCCATTTTAGAAATGCCCTCCTGTTAAAAGAAAATAAAAATCAGAAAGAAGACCTTTGTTTACTAAACACATTAATAAAACCTGGATTTAAAAAGTTGTCCTGATAGGGAAGGGGTTGACATTCCTTATGCAGCATGGCTTTTCCCCCCAAGGAAAGATCTAATTGCATATCTTATAATGCTCTTCCATATGTATATACGTATATGTGTATATAAAATATACAAATAGGAAACACCAAGTATTTTGTCACAATTATATTGAATAGTATTTTTTTAAACCTCTGTTAAGTCATGGATTCCCTTAAAAAATTGGCCTGAGATATGGAACTTTTGACAGAATAGTTGATACGTAAGTGCGTACACAAAATTTGCAAAATGATTTTTAGAAATTGATGGAACCCATGAATCCAATTCTGATAGGCGTTTTATGATTTTCAGTCAGCATTGTTCTTCAGTGAACTTGAGTTAAGGGAAATCTAAGCATTTTGTTTAATTTTATAGTGTGTTTATTGAAGTTCAGAGTAGGTAAGCCACTTGGTTACTTTTTTCAGAGAGTAGAAAAACTTCTTAATTCTTTAGCATTTTTCTCCTGTATTTCCTAGCTAGGTCCATGGTGATTTAACTCCATAATCAGCAGAGCCTGTTGCTTGGTTATGTGTTACGTCAACACTTCTGCTAGGAATTCTTACTATTCCTTGCCTTATTTCTGTCCATTTATTTTCTACGTTTAACCCATCTTCTCAGCAAAGTGACAAGGTCACTTAGACAAAAAAATAATGTCTAAATGAGAAAACAGAAAAAAGATAAGAGAGAAAGCAGACAATTTGTGTGTAATTCTAAGTATGAGTTTTTTATCATAATTCCCAGTAGTTGATGTAGTCTTATATTGGGACAGTTTTATCAAGCATAAATTTTGTGTCTCATTAGTGATCTAAGTTTTTTCCAACAGTAGGCTATTCCTACTTAGTTTTGCATTTCACATCCAAATAGAAGCGGAAATTTCATCTGTCATTGCACATTTTAGCTTTGCTGAGGGGAAGACCCTGATGCCAAGCGGAGAGAAATGCAGCCTGGGGACGAGTCAGCAGCCACTGTGTGATTCATGAGCAGGCCAGTCACACAGTTTCTGTTAAGACAAGGGGCTACGTCTCCTCAGACCTATATGAACTATCAAGTGTGGGCTGACTGAGAAATCAGTCCTGTCTTATTTCTTACCCTTCCTAACATGACAGGAAAAAATGCTCTTTGAATTGTAACAAATCATTTGACACATAGTAACAGTAGCTTAAAATGATTTTATGAACCCTACAAGAAAATGAATGTTGTGAGGAGACCAGAGCGTTTTTTGCTGTGAAGTTCCTTTTGGAATTAGTGTGTGATTCAGATAAGTCTCTGGAATCGGAATTCCGGAATTCAAAACCAGACTCTGTTATTTACTGTGCTACTTTGGGTAGGTTACATAACGGTCTGAGCCTCAGCTTTTTCAACTGCCAAATGGGGGCAATGATTATACCTGTATTTTATGTTTTGCATGAGGACCAAATAGTTAATGCCTTGTGGGTAGTAAATAAGCACTCACTTAATAAAAGATGTTCTTATTTTCAAATTTAAGGTAATAAAAAATGTTTCTTCATGATTTTATAATTCTGCTGCATGCTACCTATGAATTTTAGAAATTATTACCAGTACTTATGCATTTTATGCAGCAAATATTTTTGAAGGTTCACTATGTACCGGGAACTGCTCTAGGTTCTGGGCAAATCACAAGGAAGGAAACAGTGCTGTGTGGTGCTGAGAGAGGCTGCTAATGTGGGCTGATAAAGGAATATATTCAAGTACGGGAAATGAACAGATGAGCACTACAGGCAGTAGGTTTTCAGGGATAGCAAGGCCTCAAAGCCAGAGTGTGCTTGGCCTGTTCAAGGAACCACTAGGAGGCCACTGGTCTCAATATCAGATTGGGAGCTGAATGGTGGGTGGGTGGTGCGTGTCGTGTCATCCTTAACAGGTGGAGGGAGGGGAAACCATTGGACGGAGCAGCAGAGTGACATACCTGATTTACACTGTAAGAGGCCTCCTTGTGGTTACTGTGTGGAGAGTGTGGTGCATGCACGTAATTAGGAAGGTTATTTAGGATCTATTGCAGTGGTTTAAGTTAGAAAGATGATGTTTAGGGCTAGCCTGATAGTGAAGGTGTAAAAAAAAGACCTGATAATGTATTAAATACCTACCATATATATTGTCTAATATACTCAACAGCGCTAAGAGGGAAATATTATTGCCATTTATTTTTTAACTTTTTAAAAAATTTTTATTTTTGAGAGAGAGAGAGAGAGAGAGAGCTCAAGCAATTGGGGGAGGGGCAGAGAGAGAGGGAGACTTAGGATCTGAAGCAGATTCTGCACTGTCCACACAGAGCCTGATGTGTGCCTCAAACTCACAAACCAAGAGAGCATGACTTGAGCCGAAGTCAGACACTTAACCAACTGAGCCACCCAGGCACCCTGGAAATATTATTGCCATGTAGATATATGATTTGCCCAACGTCATGCAACTGAAGTAGAAATATAGCATGATGCTCTTTCTCTGGCTGAAAGTAAAAGAAAAAAAGAAAATAACAAGTACAGCACAATAATCACTAGCCAATCTGGCTAAATTTATTTATTTATTTATTTTAAAAAATCTTTTTAATGGTTTTGTATTTATTTTTGAGAGACAGAGACAGCACAAGCAGGAGAGGGTCAGAGAGAGAGAGAGAGAGAGAGAGAGAGATACAGAATCTGAAGACAGGCTCCAGGCTCTGAGCTAGCTGTCAGCGCAAGCTCAAAGCGGGGCTCGAACCCACCAACCGGAGATCATGACCTGAGCCGAAGTTGGATGCTCAACCGACTGAGCCACCCAGGCGCCCCCCCCATCTGGCTAAATTTAAACTACCTGCACACATTCTATAAGTTCAACCCCCGTAGGAAAAAAAGTTGTAAGGGTAATATATGGAGGGCATCTATAAGAGGTGGTAAGCAGGTTTGGGAGAGTTTTGTTTGTTCTTTTTTTACCCCCTCTTCTATACTTCAGTTTGTCCCTCTGCCAAGGTTTTGGAGTTTTTAATGTTTAGAGTTCCCATGAAATGAAAATTAAAACTTATTTTAGAACAAGCTGAATGCCAAATTAGCATTTTAAGATAAAGCACTAGAAGCAAAGTACAAAACCAAAAAAGTTAAAACAATAACAAAAACAACAAAACCCTGAAATAAATTTTTTCTTTCCAATGGGTATTTATTGAATAGATAATTGTTACAGTTATCTAGTATGTGGCAGGTACTGTGTTAGATATTGGGGTAAGCAATACATAAGACATGATGCCTGCCCTCAAGAGTTTACCTCTAGAATAAATTATTATAGCCTATATTAAAGGAAAAGATTAAGTGTTCTATTGTAAGTTAGAAAGTGGTAAGTAAGTGGTTATGTTCTGTGTCTTGGCTTGAGGATGACAGGAAAGTCTTCAGAGAGGAGAACTCGTTTGTGATAGATCGTTGCTTCACTTACCCTTGGACACGGTCTAAAAGTTCAGTTGACCATGGAGTAAAAGCCTTCATGCTTCAGTACTGAAAACCATGTAAATGCCATCACAGATACATTTGACTGCAGTTACAGGTATAGATGCGACCTGTCTGTAGTCTTGGATAGTTCTCTCTGGCCACCCGGATCGCAGCCAACCATGGGTCATAGTAGGTTCTGGTCATTATTCTCTTAGGAGTCCCTTCTGAGAAGTCCCATCCCTGACTGAGTGTTGTCTGAATCCTTAGCACGCGGCAGTAACTCTTGGGCCCTGCCCCTCTCTGTTGTCATTCATCGGAACCACATCTTTCAGCTTCTGCTTTCCGTTCTGTGGGCAGTTGGTCTGTTCTTCGCCCCGCCCCCACCCCATCAGAGTCCTCATTTTGCTCATTTTTTAATGATACTTTTCTAGCACCTAAAGAAATGGGTCTTAACTTTTGAGTAGAGGGTGGAATGCATCACATACTGTAAAAAGCCTTGACATGACACATAGATTAAAAGGAACCTCTTATTTTCATTTTTATTGCTTCTGGAAATTTGTTCCTCAGCTAAAATTTCTCAGCTTTGAAACTACAGATTTTCTTTACATCAAAATCATGACTATTTATTTACTTTCAAAGTGTATTATATAAAATATCCTATAACTTGTCTTGAAGCCATTTTGATATACCACTAGAATTTGTAGTAAACTAATATTTTTGTGACAGTGAACTGATTTAACAACAGTTAGGTGCTTCATTCTGGGGTGGGAAATCAAAGGAATGTGTTAGCTCTGAATGTTCTGATCCTTGAGAATATTCAGTCCTGAAGCATGGTATTTATTTGATCTGTGTAAAATGCTTTGATGTTTTAGAAGTTGTCTATATAAAAACACTCAAATACATTGGTTCTCAAAATATGGTCCAGAGATACCAGAAGTCTCCAGAACCCTTTGAGAGGGTCTGCAAGATATAAATCTTGCATAGGTAAAGGATACATCCACGTGCAACACAGGCCAAAAGGATCTAATGCAAAACAAAATGAAAAGTTCACTGGTAGAGTTTTAGATTCCACAATGCACTAATCTTTAAGAAACTAAAAAATGTCTACTTACCCAGCTTTAGTGTAGTTTTCACAAAAGATTATCCACCGTTCTAAATAAAGGCTATTAAAATATTCCTTTGTTTTCAAATTACATGCCGTTGTCTTTCTCATTGTTTTCTTTTAAAAACTGGTTATTTTTCATAGAAATATGTCATTAAATTATGTGATGGAATTATTTTTATTCCGTGGATAATGATTTGAAATTTCTCAGCTTAAGTTCAATAATGGTAAATATTAATAGCTATACGCACAAACACAAAAAATTTGTGGGTTCTTGATAATATTTAAGAATCTAGAGATGTCATGAGACCAAAACACTTGAGAAGTATCTGTTATAAAAAATTATTGTCTATGACATAAAGATGTGCATTGACTTCAGTAAGACAAAGTAAGACATGTTTAAAACAGGGAGCTAATTTTTTATAGTAGAATTACATTGATACTTGAATACAAAATCTGCATCTTGTTGAATTTTAAAAGTAATTAGTGTCATTCTATTGATTTCTATCAGACTGTAATACTAAGTTCTCAAAAGTATTTTTCTTTCTGACTCTCCCTTGTATTGGTCAGACAACAAACATCTGGAACTTTGTGTAGGTTTTAACAAATATTCAATCAGTTTTGCTATTTTCCAAGTTAAAAAGAAATGTATAAAATAATTTTGTAAAGTATGCTGTATTGTAATATGTAATAGAGGTATCAATTACTAAAGCATAAACATTTGACTTATAAATCTTTAAAATAATTTTTTTTAATGTTGATTTGTTTCTGAGAAACTGAAAGACAGAGAGCAAGTGGGCGAGGGGCAGAGAGAGAGGGAGACACAGAATCAGAAGCAGGCTCTCGGCTCTGAGCTCTCAGCACAGAGCCTGACGCGGGACTCGAACCCACGAACTCTGAGGTTATGACCTGAGCTGAAGTGGAACACCTAACCAACTGAGCCACCTAGGCACCCTTGACCTTTAATATCCTTATCCATATGATTATAGACTGTTCAGGTCTCAGTCTTGTAAGACTTTGCCCTCCTGAAACACTTCTCGCCTGTTATAGGTATTTGTTAGGCACTGACCTCAGACAACTCTAAGTTACTTAGGTTATACCATTGTCATTTCATAAATGAACACTTTTAAAAACATCTCTTTGATGAATGCTTATAATTAACAATTATTCATATCACAGAAAGAAGCAGCCCTGAAATGGAGGATCCTGTGAAGACCATTTAGGCAAAATTTAGTTCCCCAGGCTTCTTTCTCATATCCATAGGCTAATTTTTATTTATTTTGATGATATAGAAATGCTTTTTAAATAAAAAACAGTAAAAAAAATATGTAACTGTTCCAGTTTTAATCAGCTCATGGCATAACATAGACCACCTGCTTGAAATTTCCTGAGAAAAATAGATCACTGTCTACCAAAAGGCAGTGTATGTATGAGCCGGAGCTGGGTGTGTGTTGTGACTGTTACTCAGCTGCTAGAGAGAAAATAATACGTGTTGTCTATGTTGATGTTGGTGATGATCACAGCAGCAGTGACAAAGAAAGAACTGGGTAAGTTTTCAGAGTGAAAGATGAGTGTTATTTTTTCTCCTGAAACTATTCTGATTTTTAATAGAATTAAAACTCATTTTTTTCTTTGACTTGAAATTGATGAGATGGACATATGGTCACTATCATGATAAAAATACTGTTTTTGTGTGAGTCTGTGTGTAAAACCTCACTGTAACTGCCATATCTTGCCTGTGTCAATAATGTAACAGCTGCCATAAAACTACTGCAATTGCATCTATACCTGAAATGGAATATCCTGCCTCTCTTTAATTTTTTAAATAAAGTTTTACTTGAAAGTAGATATGTATCTAATGTATTTGAACTTGGCTATGAAAGTTCTTTAGGGCAAAGACATAGTCTTTTCCCTGATGTTTAAAAAACAAGAGACATAAATGTAACATGAAGTACAAATCTTGATTTCTACTTGCGATTAGCTACCTGTTTTAGATCTCATGGTTTTAGAATGCGATCACCTTGTGTGTGTGACCTGAGATTAATTCAAAGTATATTGTTTAAAGGGGTCAGGAAGGAGGCGGTTGAGAGGAGTCAATTAAAAATCACTCACAAGCTAGGCCAGTCGGATGGGTGATATGAATGAAAGAATGTGAGTTTCTATCGTTAGTAGAGAATGTCAGACATTACGAAGAGAAAGGAAATCATACATTGTACAGGAAGTGGCCATAAACTAATTCTCTACTGGTGTGGCATAAAAGACAATATCATGTAATGCAACTTAAAATGTCTTCAACACTATCTTTGTAGAAAATGCAGTAGTTGTTGAATTCCCCACAATTCTTTTTGTCTCTCTATTCTCCCCTCCCCTTTCTTTCTCCCTTCAATTCTCTCACCCACGCCTTTTTATCTTTTTTCCCATCACTGCTTCTTCCTTCCTTCCTCAAGTATTTCAACTATCTATACTTTGAGTGATATTCATTTAGGGTTATAGCCAGTTTGTAGAGGAAGCATTTTGAGTACATAGCTATCTGGTTTTGTTTTGGTTTCTGTTCATTAGATTTACTTACTAGTTTTTTAGTTGCCTATTTATGGATTTTTTTCTCCTTTTTGGGACATCATCTCCTTTTGTTTACTTTTGTATTCATTGCACTCTCCTTACTTGATTTTGCCAGAAGTCTGGTCTTTGCATAGCTGAGATAGTTAACGAATGTGAAATAGTTCTTAGGAGTAGTCTCATTGTGATGCTTTAAGTTCCAGAATGCTTCATAGAAGGATGAATAAATCAGTAGTTTAATTTTTGGAAAGGAAAGTTTCGAATATTTACAATGAGATAGCTCATGAATATGTAGCAGACACAATTGATTTTGATAAACTGCTTCATATTCTACTGTTATTAGTCTGTCTAAAAAATTTGCTTTGTGTGCTGAGAAACTTAAACAATGTAGGGAATATTTGGAAACAAAAAGAGGCGAGAATGTCAGAATATAAGGAAGAAAGAAGCTATCTATTACTTTCAAAATACGCTAGTAGAACAGATTAAGTAAAGCATTGCTTTGCAGAGACTTATCTCTGTCCAAGACAAGAAATGGTGTGCTGATCTCTGTTTTGGTGGACTTTCACTTTGGTTTCCTTCTGACCTTTCTATTAGATTATTCTAGACCTGGGAACATCTTCTTAAATGGGTCCTGGGCTGCCATACTATTTATGAAAAATTACACAGCACTCATTTGAGATGCTTTTTAAAAATGTGGTTGGCTATTTCCAAGTCTCTATATGTGGTATAATTAAATATATTTGAGGCTATATAACTCTGTAGCATAGAAAGGTCTACTTTTGAAGGTCACAATGTAATGCTTTTCAGATTGAGGATAGTGCATACTAAGGAATCCAGAGCCATAGTTTTGTAATTATGGCCAAGTTTTGTAACGTGAAAAGTAAAAAAGTAGTCTTAAGTATTAGGCAGAAGAAACTCAATCTGAGGCAAAATGGCTTTTGACTAATTTTTTTAAGGTTATTTATTTTAAGAGAAAGAGGCAAGGGCAGAGAGAGAGAAAATGAGAGAGAGAGAATCCTAACCAGACTCCACTGTCAATGCAGAGCCCGACATGGGGCTTGAGACCAAGAAGGGTGAGATCATGACCTGAACTGAAGTCGAGTCTGATGCTCAACCAGCTGAGCCACTCAGGTGCCACTTGCTTTTGACTAATTTTTATTGAATGCACAGTTAAGATTTATTGTTTTTATGCTATTTTTTCTGATTAAATTGGGCTATAGGATTTTTATAGATTTTTTCATGACATATAAGGTTAAATGTAAATGACTATAAGTAAAAGATGCAAAAAATTTTAATAGTATTAATCAGAAAACATTTTCGATGAAGGAAATTTTTAATATTAGTGCTTTAAGGAAATGATTACTGTCAAAGAGACTTTGGCATAAAAGAAGAACTCATGGCAAAGAAGTAATATAATGTAATTAAAATATGATTTCATTGGATTTTAAAGGAGTATTAATCAACTAAAATTATTTTAAATGCTTACTATGTAGGACATAATGAATAAATGAAAAGATTTAATAGTGAGTTTTAAAATAGTTATAAAAGATCATTCATGAATTACAGTCGACATGGAATATATTTTATATTGTATAATATCATTTTTTGCTAAAACATTCTGAGAAAGTAGTATTTCTTTTCACAAAACGTGAAGTGTAAGTGCTAAGCCTTAGATTCTTGATGTATTTGGAACAAAATTAGAAGATCCCTTGTTTGCTAGTATGATTCTCATATAGAGTTAACTGCTTTATATAAAAGCTTCTTTTAAAGTAATTGTTCTTTGGAATGCTGACTTAAGTGATATTTTTTTCTAATGTTTCCCTGAAAGGAAGAGAATGTTGATAAAGTGGGAATTAAGCATTCTGTTTGTTAGGGTGGCCAGTGATGCAGTTGGCAAAGAATTTCATGAAGAGTAGAGCCACTAGCAGGGTAGAGATTATTTCCTCTCCAGGAGAGGAGAGCGGCCAGACATCAACAGAGATGTCAGCTCCCAGCTTCTATGGGGCTCTGAGCTTCTGTCCACCAGGGCCCTTTAAGGTGTTTTGGTTAAGGATGTGAGAGGATTGTAGCTGTACCCATGGGGGGCTGTTAGGATGGGGTGGACTCCTGGTCAGAGAAGAGCAGGAGGTGACCGCTTTCTTGAGGGGCTCTGGCCCAGGCTTGTCTGGGATGTGCAATGTGGTCAGGCGACAGAAAAACAGGTTTTGTAGTTGCTATCTATTTGCTAAGAATGAGGGACACCATCCCCTAAAAAAACAAAGAGGGCCAAGTACAGACACCTGAGTTTTGTCCCTAAGTTTGGCTGAGGGCATGGCACTTTGAATAGATTCTTTTTGCTGTTCTTTAAATTGCTTCATAAAGGTTAAACCCTTTGGAAGGTTATAGATGCTTTTTAGCTTACTGGGCTTTTATTATTATTATTATTATTGTTATTATTACTAATATTTTATTTAGTTTTTTCAGAGTTTTAAAATTTATTTTGAGAGAGAGAGAGGGAGAGGAAAAGAAGCATAAGCAGTCTCCGTGCCACCAGTGCATAGCCTAATGCGAGGCTCTAACTCACGAACCATGAGATCATAACCTGAGCTGAAACCAAGAGTCAACGTTTATCTGACTGAGCCCCCAGTGTCCCCTTTAATATTTTATTTCTAAGTAATCTCTACACCCAATGTGAGCCTAGAACCCACAACCCTGAGATCAAGAGTCACCAATCCACTTAGTGAGCCAGCCAGGTGCCTCCTGCTTACTAGGTTACTATTAAGACATTAAAGAGTTAATTGATTTTCTTTATACTTAACTTGCTATGAGGAATAATTCTGTATATTGTGAACCGAAACCACTCTACGTACAAGGGATTTGCTGCAATCATTTCTGCTGCTTCCCATTTTATTTTTTTAATGTTTGTTTATTTTTGAGAAAGTGCAAGTCGGGGAGGGTCAGAGAGGGGGAGAGAGGATTCAAAGAGGGCTCTGCACTGAAAGCAGTGAGCTCCAAGTGAAACTTGAACCCATAAACCATGAGATCATGACCAGAGCCAAAGTCAACTGACTGAGCCACCGAGATGACCCTATGCTACTTTTCATTTTAAATGGATGCCAACTATACCTGTTATTATACTGAGACTTTTTTTTTTCAAGTAATTTCTACCTCCAACGTGGGGCTCAAACTCTTGATCCCAAAATCAATAGTCACATGCTGTACTGACGGAGTCAGTCAGGTTCCCCTCATTTTTATAAATTATGGAATATTTTGCCTGACTTCTGATGATATAGTTTTATTCCAGCCTCCCTTAACTTCCAGATTGGGCACTATGCGCTCTGTTGCCCCATTTAAATCCTCCTTTAGGGTCCCCCTTGGGAACTGAGGTTCTTATTCTCTCAGCTGCTAGGAAACTTGACAGTTGATGGCACACGGCCCAAGAGAGCCACCTTGCCCAAGTTTAGCCTTCTCCCAGGAGAAAATTTGGACAAGTGGTAATGAGGGGGTAATACAGCTTGAAAGAGGCATCCTGTCCATTGAACCTTGAGAACATTGTCTCACCCCTGACCTGGTGGTAACAGACCAAGAAAGGCTTTCTCAGAGGAAATACAATAGTTTTCCTTTCAAATGTGAGGAAGAGAAGAAGAAGCCAGCAGGATATTCCAGGTACACAGAACAAGCTAGGCCATTTGGAAGTTTAAAAGGAAAACAAAAAAATCCCCAAAAAACAAAAAATCAAAAGCATGGGTCATGTACAGCACTGCCAGAAATTCAGCATGATGAGTCAGCAGGTACACGTAGAGAATGATAAAAGATAAGAACAGAACAGGAGGCCATGGCCAGATAATTCAAATTCTTACATGTCAACACAGTGAAAGTACACTTTGCCTATAAGCAGGAACGTGACATTAAATTTTAGATGTGTGAGTTTTAAATGTATATTCTTCTGTGATTTTAATTGTGAACAGGTTTTGTTTTGGGTTTTGGTTCTTAATGAGCTTGGATTTCAAATCTACCAAGTGGTTTGAAGTGAAGGAGTATGGCTTTATAGAAGTACAGCAAGCTGAGGTGGGAGAGATATTTCTTCTCTATTATGTGGAGGTGTAAGTTTGCCCCTAGATATGTGAGCTATATGCATAAACCTAAGGGATTCTCCAGTCTGTCATTCTAAAAGGGACTGGCTCCTTAAAAGAGTGTTTTTCTTTGAGTTTGTGTTTGTAAATATATTTTTTAAAAAACCACTTGGAGTTTTCTAAGGCACTATTTGTCTTTATGAACAGTCTACAGCTTGAAAGTATTAAAAACTAGGATAGTGGGCTGGCTGGCGCAGTCAGTAGAGCATGCATATCTTGATCTCAGGGTCAAGGGTTCAAGCTCCACATTGCTCATGGAACCTACTTAAAAAAAAAAAAAAGAAACAAAGAAACAAAGAAATACAACTGTACCCAGGCTTCCATGTTTTAAGTTTCAGATCTGCCACATACTTGCTCTGAGACCTTTAATCTACAAAAAAGAACACCTGTGTCTTATTTATAGGACATATCAGGTCAGACTGTTTCAGTTCCATGCAACATAAACCAAGCTCACATTTCAAAAAAAAGGAAGGAAGGAGGAAAGAAAGAAAAGAGAATGGGATATATTGGCACAATAACTTTGGATTGTGCCAGTCCAAAATCCAGAGGCCCTAATGATCCAATGATGTCATCAGAACTTTGGCTCTGCTTTAATCTGTGAAGGCTTCATTCCTGGGCAGACATACCCCATGTTGGACAAAAGATGGCACCCAGCAACTCTAGGCATATGTTCTCCGAATTTAGCAATTCTGAAAAAAATACGAAGTGCCTCTCATCTTATAGTACACTGTAAGTGCTGAACTGAGTCTTAACATCTCTCATTGTAGGATTTTCAGATAAAATTCAAATATATCTGAATTTCAAATAAGCAGTGAATCATTAAAAAAATGTGACCTAAATATTGTGTGGAATGGAGTTTCACTAAGGAATAATTTGTATCTCTGAAATTCAAATTGAACCAGTTACCCTATGTTTTTACTTGCTAGTGATAGCAACTTCCTTTGAGGACCTTGTCTTTTCCTGAATCTATCACTTTGGTCAGGATGGTGGGTTGTCCACTAGGACTGATTACAGCCCTTATTAGCTAACTCTCCATCTTCCACCAACAAAGCAATGGATTGAGAAAGGGGGAGAAGTAGCCCCACAACAAAAGTTGAGGTGCTTTTATCAAAGAAGAGATGCTGTGCAGGCAGAAGACAAAATGGTATCTAATAGAACTTCTGTGAAGATTGCATCTTATGGATAATTCTTTGGAAGCTCTTTGCTCACTGCCTGGCACATAGGAAGCTCAATAAATGTTTTCTACTCCACACGCTGTTACTGTTCTACTGATTCTAACACATAAGTAATTGCTCCATTCATCAAGCCAACAGGTATTTTAGAAATTCTATATTATTTCACAATTTCCCTGTCTATAAATCTTAATAGGAATAAAGGGAACAATAGGAGAATGATGAGATAATTCTGTCGAACATTTTCATGCATTAGACTTTTCCTTCTCCCTAAATGGAATTTTCCCCAGGAACAGGAGGAATTACTAGCTCTAAAGGAATGGACATTTTAAGTCCCCAGATAATTTGTGCCAGGCTGGCTGTTAGTGATAGTTATGCAGAAATCCATGTCTGTAACCACAGAGACTGTTTGTCTCTTTTCTATCCAGGGTCTCAGCCATATTCCCTGTAATCTCTGCACAGACCCATCTAAGAATCTAAACTGTCTCCAGTGCCTAGTTCCTCTGACCCCTTACTACCAAAATTATTGCTTCTCTGGTTCTAGAGCCCAGAAGCCCATTATCAACTTCTACCCTAACACAAAGGGGGTCTCATCTTCCAGATTGTTCAGGAGACGTGAAAATTCAATGTCAATATATTTTCTGAGAGCTATTTATTCTTCTATGGTGACTTCTACTAGCATGTCTATAATTTTCTGATGTCTACCAGTTCTCCCAGACAATCTGCACATTAGAGAAAATGAATAGGAGATAAAAGGTCTTACTCAGAAAAGCCTTATCAAGCTAAACCTAGTATTAGAGAAAAACCAGCATTGTAAAGGTGCTCAAATGACTGAGGAGGAACAATGAAAGACTCTCTATTTGTTCCAACTGACCAAATTGATTTGTTTTCCATAAAGACTGTAGTTTAAAGAATTATTCTCATTTATAATTTTTTTCAAGTTGTTCTTTTTGTTCAGAAGACTGAAAATAAAATTGTCTTAAGATTGCAAGTTATTTTATTTAATTATTTTTTTATTGAAACCTCAAGAAAGGATTGTTGTACTGATGTTTATCTTTGTCTGTTAAAGATCAAACTGGGAATAAAAAGACCCCTTACAAGGATCTGCCTGGAACCACATTAGGGAGACACATTAATGCCTTAACTGTCTATTCTAAGTGCATTCAGAGGGCCAGCAAAGAAGGTCTCCTGATTTTCTTTGCACATCTCTCTAAAAAAGAATTGAAATTTATCTCTTTAAAGTAAACTGGTAAATACCTGAAGTTTAGACAACACTTATTGGCTTAATCTAATACTATTTTAACCAACAAATCTTCTCAGTCCTACCAATATCATCTTTTCCCCAAACTATAATACTTAAATACACAAGTAGAAGTCATTCAGCTTCTTTGAAAATTAACAATAAACAGATTTATCCATCCATCCATCCATCCATCCATCCATCCATCCATCCACCCATCCATCCATCCATCCATTACCTAGAAAATTAATTCCACCATACTCTGATAGTTAGGCTTTTTAAAAAAAAATTCCAATATTGTGGCAAAATAACTCTCATTTATGTGAAAGTGGAAACCTATGTGCAACATAGTCATTACTATGACTGTGTGCCATTTCTTTAATTATAATTCTATGAAAGATTAAATGTGTGCTGCTTGACCAAGTGCCTCACATTATGTAGTGAGCAGGTGCGTTATTAGAACCCAATACTAGGGATAATGGGATGATGTCCATTTTTTCTGTGCTTTGGGTATGATAGATATTGTACTTAGCATATGCCAAATATTAACTCATTTAACTCTCGTGTGCGTGTGAGATGGCCATTGCTACCAATGAAAAAAGCACACATTTTTTTTAGGTTAGGGAAGCCTTGAAGATACTGGTATGCTAAGGAGAAAATGCTTATAGATGGGTAGACTGAGAGAAAACAAACAAAAACAATTGAAAGGAGGCTTCTTGAGCACAGATGAAAAGAGATGGGTCCTCCAAATTAAGGAAAAGTTTCCCCTGAGATGGAGGAAGGGGAGGGGGTTGTGACAAATGTTGATGAATTAAAACGTAAACAGTAATGTGACTTTGTTTGACTAGGAGTATGTATCATCGTAGTTTGGACAACTGTAATGAAATGCCATACTGTGTAGCTAATAAACAACAGAAATTTATTTTTCATAGCTCTGAAGGCTGGAAGTATGAGTTTGGGATGCAGCATGGTAGGGCTCTGGTAAGAGCTCTTTTCCAGGATGCCAAGAGCAGACTTCTGTTTTCCTTACGAAGTGGAAAATAAGCAAGAGAGCTTTCGGGGAGTTTTATAAGAGCAGTAATCCCACTCATTATGGTTCCACCGTCATGAACTAATTACCTCCCAAAGGCCACAAGTCTAATACCATTGTATTGGGGATTAGGATTTTAAAATAAATTTTGGGGAGACTCAAATATTCGTCCATATATATATATATATATATGTATATATATATAGGTATTATTTATTTATTTATAAAGTGGTATAGATGAAGAGAAGGTAAGATTTTGGTGATCCAAGACTGAGAAATTCTCAGAAAGCTGGTATAGAAAGCAAGGGAAATTTCCATGCTGAACACCGATCTTATTAAATATTTGGTAGTTGTATGTGCTAGCTTTGTGTAAGGCATTAAAGGGGCATGAAGGAATATACGAGTTAGTCTCTGCTCTGAGATGCTTGCAGTCCCATTGAGAAGACAAGGTGTACAGGCAAAGGAATAATGCAAGGATACTAGTAGTTAGTATTGCAGTAAACGGTAGAGACCATTAACGTGCTTGGAGATCAGAGTAATGACGGGGGAATAGTAGTTTCACTAACGTTCTTTAAGTCTGAGATGTCTTCGAATGTAGGACTTAGGATAATACTGCATTGAAAAATGTCTATAAACTATAATTTGTCATCCATTGTGAGGCCCATCCAGATATAATCTATATGTAGATTATATAGATGTTAACAGGAGCAAAAAATTTCTCTCTCCAAGGTAATAGATACAGTAGATAAGGAATGCTTCAAATAAAATTAGAGGTAAAGCTTCAGACTACTGACAATCTGGTATAATTTTAAAGAGAACTGTTTTGAACTAATGTTAATAAAACAATAACCCCATTACTAATTATCTTCTTGACTCATTTATAGGACAATATTTGTATCGTGTATGCTATTTTCTAGGCAGGGTTCTTGTTGATCATAATTTTATTTATATTAGCACCTGTGAAATAATTGATTTTATATTTGAGAGATTTTGACTAAGTTAATGACTGTTGATCTCAAAAGAATCCATTTGCTTTATTGCTGGAAGCTCTTTTTATTTTTTTTTAATTCAAATACTAACATGATGATTTAACATTCACACTTACATTGAGGATATTTTTAGATTATGTTGTAAATGTTGGTCTGAAAGTACAAAAATATACTTTAGATTGTTAATTTTTAGAAACAAAGAGGCGAGGTTTTTTTGTTTTTTTGTTTTTTGGTTTTTGGTTTTTTTTGGTTCACAGTGCAAAACTGTGGCACGGGCTATATAGACAGCAATTTGGAGACAGTAGAACATTTCACAAACTCCATTATTTCAGAAACAATGCCTGTTTTTGTTTTTTTGGCTGTAAGAAAGAATTAGAGATAGAACCTTACCTGGCACGTATACAGAAATGAGCTCATTAGTGTTGGAATATCTTCTTATAACTGTTGGGAACAAGGAAAGAAAAACCAATCTGTTTGTTCCCTGTTTCATATGCATGAAGCTGCTCCGGAGGCAGTTTGATTGACACCCTTGGTATATGTTGTCAGCTTTCTTTAGATCAAGCCGGGGGTTTTGGTTCACCTATCACTCACTTCCACTTTGTTACCAAGGTCTATTGTGGCTCTCTAAATTGTGTTGTGATGAATTGCCCACTTGGGAATTTTTAGGACATCTTAATTCCAGTGTGACAGAAATCCCTTCAATAAATAATCTACCAACCCCTGTGCCAAATGCAAGTGGATCCGTGGACATAGATTTATGACAGCTTTCACAAATGAAAAGTAGCAGTGGGGAGAGGTTGCTCGTGCACTGAGAATCTATGAATGGTCTCTATTTCCCAGTTTAATTTTCCCCAGATATATGTGGTTGAAATGTGCTCTGCAGGATTTTCTTTAAAGCTGTGTGTGTGTGTGTGTGTGTGTGTGTGTGTGTGTGTGTGTGTGTATGTGTGTACCTTTGTGTGTTTGAATTTGCAGTGACTTCATTGATAAGACTTTGTAAAGCAATTAGTGAAAATCATTCTTGATTTAAGTTGGGCTTTTTATTGATAAATGTGAGCTGATAAAATTGGATTATCATAATATGTTTTGAAAATTCTGATTAAACACTTGACAGTGATTTCAAAATCATTTTTAGTCGTCTTTTGAAGATAACATTTGAAGAAAGCCACATGAGATGATTGAATGACTACTATCTTTAAAAACTGAAGGATAAGAATAGGTCACTCATTTTAAGAGATTTTTTTCTTCATAAAATATATTTTTGACTGGAAAAAATATGGGAAAATTTCTGTGTTAATCTAATTATAATGATATATTTGAATCTAAGCTATTTGTATAAAACTTGTATGGTACAAAAACAGCAAAGAGTAGGTTTTTTTTTAAGTTTCTTTTTTACATTTATTTATTTTTGAAAGAGAGCAAGCAGGGGTGGGGCAGAGAGAGATGACACAGATTCCAAAGCAGGCTCCAGGCTCTGAGCAAACTTGTCAGCACAGAGCCCAATGCGGGGCTCAAACCCACAAACTGTAAGATCATGACCTGAGCCAAAGTCAGACACTCAGCCATCTCAACCGACTGAGCCACCCAGGAACCCCACATAAAACAGGTTTGATAGCTTGAACAATTAGCCTATAATATTCTTAATGTAAATTTTGTTGGCTTTTGATAAATTATTTATGATATCAAGCCATTAATGTTCTGAAATGAGTATTAATGTTGAATAATAGACTCTACAGGGTGCCTGGGTGGCTCAGTCTATTAGTTGTCTGACTCTTGATTTCGGCTCGGATCATAATGTCAGAATTCCTGAGCTTGAGCCCCATATCGTATTCTATGCTGACAGGACGGAACCTGCTTGGCGTTCTCTCTCTCCCTTCTCTCTGTGCCCCTACCCAACTTGCGTTCTCTCTTCAAAGTAAATAAACTTAAAAAAAGGAATAGAATCTACATACTATGCATTATGGATATTGCATATAATATATAATAATATATATACACTATATAATACTATATATTATATAGCATATAATAACATAATATGTAGTAATATATATTCTATTGTATATAATATAATTTACTTAATAAACATTTATACAGTAAAAAGAAATTTTAGGAAACAAATCTGAAATCGAGTCCTCTTTTTAGCAATTCTTGCATTGTAACATTTAGACTGAGTTCTGTCACTCCATTATAGAACCACTCTTCCTTCTATAAAATGACAGCTACCTTTTCTCACCCTTAAGGTATATGGTACAAGTTCACTGCAAGTCAATATGACATGTTGCTATTTGCCATTAAAAATTTGACAACTTTACAAGCTTTTTATAAGGCCCAAAGTTTTCTTCAGTAATGAAGAAAAGAGAAGGTTTGTATTTATGTATACATTGGTTTCCCTGGAAATATATTATGTATGTTTTTTTTGGTATACATTTTTAAAAATACTAGGGGGAAAAACCCCATGGATTTGAAAAGTCTGTAGTTTCCTAAATAATCCATAGTAGTCAATTAAAACCAGGATATTGTTGTTGTTGTCAGTAAAAAAATCTAGATTTTATACAACACCCCCTAAAGAGGTGATTAAGTTCCTGCTAAGTACCAGCTTCTTTTCCGTTGACACTGGAGCTACCAGCAGGTGACTGGAGCCTCATTAAGGCTGTAACACAGGGTCAAGGATTAGAATTGCTTCTGGCTTGGATAACTGAAAGAAATCAGAGTCTTTAAATTAGTATACTTATGTTCAAATTAGACAGCCTTACATACTTAAAAAAAAAGTTTCAAATTGTCCCTAATTAACCATGATAAGTACAACATAGAGTAATTGTTAAATGGAACAAAATGTTATAATTTGGGGAAACACTTGTACAAGGCTTTTTTTATTGCCACTGTTTCTTTTCATCCGTATGATGATTTTGTGAGGCTTGAGGGCAACTGTTATTAAACTCACATCACAGAAAAATAAACGGGCACAGAGAGAGCAGTAATTTGGTTAAGATCACACAGCAGTAATTTGCTTAAGGATAAGATTAGGTTTACCAAATTCCACCTGCTCCTGTAGAGCCTTTTGATCCTGTTCTCAGCCAGGGGCTGATATAACACCTTCTCATCACCCTCCCTCATCCCCTCTCCCACCAAGAGAAGTTTTGAAATTGTGCAATGGTATTTTGGTTGTTAACAGGCTAGCCAGGGATAGTTTCACAGTAGACTTCTTGTGCCCTCAAATCTTGTAATACGTCTATGGAGAAGCATTCACAATCACTATGCATACCAGGAAAGAGGAGACTTACCATTTTATATGCATGTTTAAATTCTACTTAGTACATTGATTTCCTGATTTCATTTGATTTTATAAAAAGT
>NC_043701.1:69602324-69616022 GCF_006229205.1 Suricata suricatta | reverse complement strand
GCACTTGGGAGCCACTGTCTTATTAGAGACTTGTCGCTAGTAGTGCTACATGCATTCGTTTTGTGGGTGGAAATGCTGAGGCCCAGGGGGAGGAGATGACTTGCCCACGTTCGCACAGAGTATGTGTGGGAGAGCCAAGGTTGGCTGTCGTGTTCTTGGTCCCCACTGACATGCCCCTCCCATCCTACTGCTTCTCTAGGTAATTAACGTCCCTGTGCTTTGGTTTTCTCATGTGTAAAATGGGGGTCTTACTGGTACCTGCCGGTGGAGTGGTTGCCCTGGTAACAAAAGATGAGGCCTCCGAAGTGCTCAGCAGGGTGCTTGATTTACAGCATGTAATAGCTCCTTGCTGTTCTGTACCGGGGGCACGGAAATGAATGAGATGCCCAAAGGGCAGAGAGCTCATTGAGGACAGTGACTGGGATTCTTCTCTCTGTACCTGGCTTTCAGTACAGACTCTGGTGTTTAACACAAGTTTTTTCCAGTAGGAGGGAAAAAGTGTTTTCCCTTTATCACAAATACAAACATACATATATATATGTATATTTACATATTTATTTTGACATTTTATGATGTATTTACATATGTAACATATCTATACAATTTATTACATAATATACATAAAACTCCCCATAGACATTACTAACATTAGGATAACAAGTTAAGTTAAATTATAGTTGGAATCACACGGTAGCAGGTAGATAGATTTTTTAAAGAGCTGTCAGAAGGATAAAAGAGGTAACTTAATTATTTTTCTTAAATCTTAGTTTTGTGCATATTATGGTAAAAGTAATAGAATAGAATGTTTAATTCTTCTGAAAAGTGGTTTCTAGCTTGTCTGTGTCATGTCTATGTTACATTCACATTAACAAAGAATTTGTGAAGAATGACCAGGTTTGACGAAGACAGTAAGTTTCTTAACTGCTTGGAACATATCATAGTGCATTAAAAGTAATTGTTACCACAGAATAAAAGGAACACTTGTAGTTCATTATTCTGCCTCATATATTTGAAAATTATATGCCTTTAAATTTAAGACTTTGCAGAATGCCCTGCATTTATAATGTGATTTATGGTTTACAGAGTTGTAGCATATACATGAATTTAAACATTATAATATTCTTGAATTATAAAAAATAGCTCATTTTAGAAATATATTCTGAAGCCCCTAAAATATCAGATATATTATTTAGGAAACAATGGATAAGGTAAAATTTTAAATATCCC
This sequence comes from Suricata suricatta, assembly GCF_006229205.1. Classification (NCBI taxonomy): domain Eukaryota; kingdom Metazoa; phylum Chordata; class Mammalia; order Carnivora; family Herpestidae; genus Suricata; species Suricata suricatta. The sequence continues at coordinate 69,614,795 of NC_043701.1, read as the reverse complement.
ATTTCTATTCATGTCATGGATTACCTTTACATTTTAGATATTCTCTTTGAACTTTCCCAGTTTTGCACCGTGCCACACCATGGTTTTCATTAAATCATATTTAATAAAGATTAATCTTTATATAAATTTTAATATCTATGTAAGCCACTTGTTTTCTGTGTTGTAGTAACCAAATCATGTATGTGGAAGCTGAATACTTAATATAGCCACCATTTTCATTATTTGTTTTTACACAATACTTTGCTTTTTTTCAACTCATTTAAGAAAAGGATTTTTTCTTCAAAAAATTATCAAAGATTATACAACCTACATTATTTAACCCTAGATAATTCCTCCCTCAATTCTCCAAAGAAAGTACTATTTCAAAACTATACTAGTTTCTTCCCACTCTGCCTGTCCTTTACTTCAAAGCAGCTGACTTCTGTTCATTCAGAGATAAAATAGAGGGTGTCAGGTGGGAACCTCCTCAATTTCTTGGACCATCCTGTTCTTATCAGCAACCGTCTTCATCCGTCTCCTTTATTTCTGACTCAGGTAAATCGGACTCTACTTTGTTCAAGTCCAACAATCTTCTCTTGTTATTTGGATATCCTTCCCCTCTCTTTAATGACTTTGCTCTCCTCCATCAACTACTACTGTTTTCTCTTGATCTTTCTTGAAAGCAAACAAATCTACAAACAGACCAACTAATGAAACATTAAAAAAAAACCACAAAAAACAAAACCTATTATCTTTAGGTCATGTAGGCCCAATTCTCAATTCTACTTCCTGTTTTTATTTTTTAATTACTATTCCACTTAGCATGCAGAGTAAGATTAGTTTCAGGTGTACTACTTAGTTCCTTTCTGTTTCTTGAATCCCTTTCCCATCACCATTCTTAATGTCCCTGGTGGAATGGGGAATCTTATCATTTTCTTCCTACTGTATTAGTGCCATAACTGTCCCAACACGAATCCATATGTCTGTTCTTTCTTTCCAGCATCCATCATAGAATGCTTCAAGGGCCCTTATGATAAAACCCAAACTTCATAGCATATTAAACTTGTTAACATGAGACTCTTCTTGTCTAGAAGTTTTGGCTGGGCCCCAAGCAGAGGAGTGTGAGTGCCAGGCATCCCTATTCTAAAGAAAGATATGAGACCATGTGTGTACAATTTGCAGACTAGCTCCTCAATCTAGTTCTAACTTATGCTAATCTCTCACCTTGAGGCTACTTAATAAAAGCAGAGAGGATCCCCAGTAGGACTTGAGATGCCCCCAACCGAAAGTGCTAAGCTGTTGGAATACCAGAATCCCGATTGGATGGACAGGTTCACAGGCTTGCTGACCAAGGAATCATCATTTTTAGGTGACTGCATTTAGAAATCTCCAGTGAGGGAATTTCCGTGGAACTGCTAAGGCTCCCAGGAAGCAGAGGCAGCACAGGATTCCTTCACACCCACTGACGATGGATTGTAACCTTTGTGGCCAAGTTAGATCCTTTGTGCCATTATCTCTCCTTCTTTCCCTGCGCCAACTAATAAAGGTTGTAGCAAATGGGAGAGGGAAGGTATAGAGCCTGGTGAAAAATACTGTGAGTTATTTTGCAAGGTTCCTTGCCAGAGTCAAGACAATCTTACAAGAAAGAGGATTGAAAAGTTTGATTGACAGAGATTTCATTAGACCAGAGATTTTTTTTTTTTTTTAATACCAGAAAGTGATTAGAAAATTATAAAATCTGGAAGAGATGACATTCCTGGGTCAGGGAAAGGATGTTGGACATTGAAAGAAAGGCAGCCACTTGCACCTACAGTGTCCTACAGACTTAGGGAAAATCAATCTAGTTCTGGTAACAAGCAGGATCTTTAAAAATTTGTTCTCTATTTATCTAGCTTCATCTTATATTGCCAGCCCTCCAATCCTAAATTCCATGTCTTATCGAAATCGTTTGAACAGCCTTCATCACCTTCCTGATTTGACTGACTCCTATTTGATCTTAAGACGCAGTTCAGGAATCACATTCTCAGTGGAGCCTCCCATGATGTCACACAGCACCCCATTTTCCATTAGGTGTTCCCTTATATGTTCTTACGGCACCCCATTCACTTCCATCCAATCACCCATCATCCTGGTGCCTTTGTTTATCTTTCTTACAAGACTATGTCAATCCCTTTTATAGCTGCATTCATGACCCGGGTTGCAGTGTCTTTAATAGACTCAAATAATTTTATAAATGAAAATTAATTGATAATGCATGTTATCATTAAACTGAGGTATAATGTAAATGTGAACAAACTACTTTGAGGGTAGTTTGCTAATGGGAAATATTTTTAATGTTGCAGATAAAATACCTTATATAAAAGATGAAATTCAAATTGTTGCCTGTGTCTATTATGATTGCCTTCATGTGGCTACTTGGAAGCCCGCTCTCTCTCTCTCTCTCTCTCAAGCATGTGCTGTCTCTCTCTCTCACTGGATCCTTATGCTGCAGAGATGTAAAAGTTCCATACTGCTCACCCTTAATCCATCAAGTATTTTCAATCTTTTATCTCATTATAGAATACACTCGAGAGTTTCTTTTCATTGGATATGTTTCATTCCTTCATTACGGATAATTTTATTCTCTTTCTACTCTCTCTTCTCCCTGATCTGATCCTTGTCAGTGTTACTGATGCCATTTCCCCACATCTGAAAATGTTCTCAGATAATATTTCATTAAAACGCAATATATATGAATAAAAATGGATGTGTTTTTGTCTGCTCTCTCTTCTCATTAAGATTTCTAATGTGTCTGCTTTGACTTTAGCTTACTGGCTATATATAATTCATTAGAATGAAAAGAACAAAAAAAACTATTTAAGAGAAAACAGGTGTGAGAGCCACCGTGGAAATCTCTTAGCCCTCGTATGGGACTTTCATATGCATACACACCCGTCCATACAAATCATTAAGGGAAGAAAATGTTCAGTTTTTGCTCTTCCTGCTTAGGAACCTATTTTTCCTAATTCTGTATGAACTTAGGCTTATTGTTGTTTGTGATTTTGGCTCAAAGCGTAATGAAGTTTGTCGTCTTGAGGGCTGAGTTGAGGCAATCACAGGAGCTTTCTCGCCCTGACGTGACTACCAGAACCACCTCCGGCAGGCTGCCTCAGCTGGAGGTTGTTCACACGAACCGGTACCCTGCTCTCCTGGGCAGCTCCTGGGAGAATAGTGGGGACTCTTCCAGTGACTGGCGCCCAGTCATGTGGAGGTACAGAGGGCTTTTAGAAGCTACTTGAAATCTTACTCTAGGGGCGCCTGGTTGGCTCAGTCGGTTAAGCGTCCAGCTTCGGCTCAGGTCAGATCTCACGTTCGTGGGTTCGAGCCCCCGTCAGGCTCTGTGCTGACAGCTAGCTCAGAGCCTGGAGCCTGTCTTTGGATTCTGTGTCTCCCTCTCTCTCTGACCGTTCCTGCGTGCTCGCTCTCGCTCAAAAATAACTCAAATATTAAAAAAATAAGAAATCTTACTCCAATAGTTTGGTGAGTTTGAGAAATTTAACAGACACCTTCTCATTTAAGGGGATTTGCTACCCAACAATGTCATCTTATAACTTTGATGTCAAAATTGTTTTATTCAGATTACTGTCTACTTTGGAAGCATTTATATAGTTAAGGCATTTTAAAAAACACTATAAAGTTGATAAAATATCCATAATAGATAAAGGGAATATTTTGAAAGCATTTTAAAATGTTATTTAGATTTTATTCAGGACCACCAAATGCATTTTCAGGTTATAGAGCAGCTGAGCAAAGATAAAGTTAAAACATATCAAGTGTCATAGCTTGTTTTTTTTTATTAAATTTTTAAATGTTTAGTTTTGAAGACAGAGTATGAGTGTGGGACGGGTGGAGAGAGAGAGAGAGAGAGAGAGAGAGAGAGGGAGAGGGAGAGGGAGAGAGAGAGAGAGAGAGAGAGAGAGGGAGAGGGAGAGAGAGAGAGGGAGGGAGAATCTGAAGCAGGCTTCGGGCTCTGAGCTGTCAGCCCAGAGCCCTACTCAGGGCTCAGATTTACAGACCACGAGATCATGACTTGAGGTGAAGTTAACCGACTGAGCTTAACCGACTGAGCTACCCAGGTGCCCCTTTTTAAAACATGTATATATGTGTATGTATAATACACATGTATAATTTATACATACACATATATAAATGTAATATTTTTAGGCTTATTTATTTATTTTTGAGAGGGAGGGAGAAAGAGAGAGAATGAGTAGAGGAAGAGAAGGGAGAGAGGGGGACAGAGTATCTAAAGTAGGCTCTTCGCTGACAGCAGAGAGCCTGAAGTGGAGCTCAGACTTGCAAACCGTGAGCTCATGACTTGAGCCAAAGTCAGACACTTAACTGACTAAGCCACCCAGGTGTCTCCTAGCTAGCTTGTTAAATATATTCCCTTTTAATAATAAACTGCCTTCAATTTGGAGTGGAATTCAGGGAAGGATTAAAACAAAGCATTTGAGATTTCCAAAATATTGCCACAATTTAGAAAACTATGAAATTCAGTGCATTAACTTTGCTATACTTTTTTCAAGGCTGTTTGCACTTCTAAAGATTGAGACATCCTCCAACATGCGTTATTTGCTTAGATTCATTTTTTAATATACTACATAAGTGAGATGTTTATTTTGTTCAAGATAAATCTTTTTAGACTTAAAAATACCCCCACAAACACATCTTAAAAGATTTGGCAAACTGCAGTGAAAGCTATTATTTTTAATTCCAAAGGCTGCTAAAATATCTCAGGTATTTGTCCGTTTGCCTGGGATTATTTTGGACACTCATGGTAGAAGAGGTTAATTTTCTATTGTGATATGGTCACTAGTCATCAAAAAACCAGATAATTTGTTAATGTGTATTATTTGAAGTTACTTCAGAAAATTTTCCAACTGTGTCTAGTATTAATAGTATTTAAGCATTTCTTTTAAATGGTTGACCTTGTTTGCCATTTTGGATTGTGAAGGGTTAGAACCCATGTAAAATGTATTTTTCTGTACATATCTAACTCTAAAGCCATAGATTACATATTTGTACATCCTGTGAGGTCAGTGTATTACTCACCAGTGTAGTTTGGCAGAAAAAAGCATCAGATAAAGGGAATTAGGAATTAGAACAGATGGAATCTACTTAGAGTTTAACTGATGATTTGAAGGTGACCTTGATGAAATGACTTTTCTTTGTTGTTTTAAGGAAATTACGATCTAATATTAATTAATGTTTTCTGTGTAGGTCAGAGTAGTTGCGACTGTATAAGATAATAATACTTCCTGGAACCAATTTCAGAGATATAGAGACAGAATGTATGATGTGTGTTGTGTGTGTATAGTATTTAAGCAGATGTTGCAATAAATTAAAAGAAGAAAGGGATTACTGTTCCAGTTATTAACATTTGAAAATCTCTGTAGAAAATGTAGAAACAATGGAGAGTATTGAATAGAAAGCATAGGAAAATCTACTAGATAGTAGACTCTCAGCCAAAGGGAATGGATTTAATATGTAACCACATTTTTATTATTTTGTTATTTTTGTAATTATTACCTCCATTATTATTATTATTATTATCCAAAATGTAATTGTGTGTACGCTATGAAACCGACTCTGAACATTTTAAATGTTTGCTCTGTGTTTCCTTTATTGGTTCTATTGATCCTTCTACCTAACAAATAGGTTTCTCAAGGACTGGCCTTTGACTCTCCTTTCCATTCTCTTTATATTCTCTCCCAGTGATCACTTAAAATTTCCACACATAAGAAAATGACTATGAAGTCAATTACTTAGATGTTTTTAAGCCCTAGCTCCCCATCCTCAAACATTGAAATCTCTACCCAGATTCTCAGCTGCCATATACACTTCAAAATCCCAAGGTGAATGTTTAACATTTCCCTCAAAAAGCCCTGTTCAGTAGTTTTGTGCTTTTACAAAACAGCAGTGTCATTTTTGTACTGAACTGTGCTCTGCTCCTGCAAATGTAGTCTCTTTCTTACATTTCTGTTGGCCTCAAACTAAACAAATTTCTTCGATTTCACAAAATGGTGATGAGTGTCATAGTAGATTTCAGGGAAAAGTTAGAAAAGGGATTTAAATCTCTGCAAAAATAGCACTAAATTGAGAATTCAGCTTCACAGTTACTGAAAAAGTTTTTTGACTACCCCAAATTAAGTAGTTGTCACTGTTCTCATTCCGTCCATTCTCCATTGCATAGTGTACTTTGAAGTCTCTTTTCCCTTCCGCACACCCTCTAGGACTGTTTCTTGGGTAATTGCCTTTTCTCTTACACATCGTGATTCTAGTTGCCTCAGTTTGATTCTGAAGCTTGTAAATGTAAACCCAGCCAGAAGCACAGCTAAATACAGTGGGCTTCTAGTTCACAGGATTTCATCTCCCTAGAAGGAATTCATTGGTTGTAGAAAGAATTTTCTGGAATACCAGCTCCCCCTACTCTGCTTTGTCCCTAGGCCGTCCCCACATGCCATTTCGGTTCAGAAATTGAAATCACCTCTTTATCGGTCTCTCTTTTCTGTGGGCCACACACCACCCAGACCTTCATTTCTTAATTTTTTCTCCATCTTTAGGGATTCACTTTATTTTTTTTTCACTTTATTTATTCCTTGTTTTAATTAGCTAGGTAGCCTTGGGTCTGTTCTAAATAGGATTACTCTACCTTAAATATAGTAATTCCTATTGATAGGGATATTGTGAAATTACCTAGCACGATGCTTGTCACTCAATACTTAATGATTAAATGTCACATTTCCCTCATTTTCTTGTTTGGAATCCCAGTGAATATTCAGTGAGTTTAGGACACTGCATTTGTCATCCTCTTTTTAAAAATTTTTCTTCTCTGTTTCTCTCCATTAGGTTGTAGAATTCTTAAGGGCAGGAGCTGAATCATGGTGCTTAAAGATCATTGTGGAGAGAGGTCAAGAGTAAATATTTTGCTGGGTTGCCTGAGTGGCTCAGTCAGTTAGGTGTCTGACTCTTGCTTTTGGCTCATGATGACTCTGGCCATGATCTCCAGGTGTGTGGGATCGAGCCCCACCTTGGGCTCCACGCTGATAGCACAGAGCCTGTTTGGGGTTTCTCTCTCCCTCTCTCTCTCTCTTGCCTTCTCATGCTCACACTCTCTTCCACTTTTTTAAAATAAATAAGCTTTAAAAATGAGTCAAATATTTTTTCCAATGCATAAATTTCTGAAAACATCACTTTAAGGAGGTACCTACAATAATAAGTCTATATATTCAATAAGATTATAATGCTGTTTGATGATGAGGACTACACTTACCGTGGTGACCTCTGAGTAACATTGTTGAATCATTATGTTGTGTATCTGAAACTAATGTTACGCTGCATGTTCTGTGTCAATTAAAATCAAAGTTAGTACCTAAAATCATATTTAGGAAAAATAAGTTACCTGTAGTATGTGGTGAGATTTTTGTATAGGAGCATGGTGCTTAAATTCTCTGTACATGTGACAGTCTTTTCTTTGAATGTCTAAGATGAATGTGAGTCCTAATTGAGAGAAAAACATTTCTGACTAAGCTGGTATATTGCAGGATGTTCCTCTATAAAATATCTATTAGTACTGTAATTCAGTTTTTCAGTTTTCTTTATGTTTTTTTGTTCTCGTCTTTTGATTTGCTGCTTTCACATATCTATTTGTGCTTGAAGGTTATTATACATACACACACGCGCATAGGCGCACACACACACACACACACACACACACGCGTCTCCTTAATAAGAGAAGACGATTATTTGGGTATATTCATATTGTGACTCTGACTTTTTTATATATAAATTTTTCTTTGATTTAAAAAATACAAAATACTTTTTATATTCAAAGTTTTGCCAGATAGAAGGTGGGATTGAGTGGAAGGAAAAACCAAAGGTTTTATATATTCAAAGCAACTTGCCTGTGTTCTTTGAGTTTGAAGGTGGTGATTAGGTTTTCAGATTTAGAGAAGTGTGAGACAACCTAATTAAACACCTTTGGGCTGAAAAGCAGCTCGATAAATCCAGATTGCTTTAGAACTTCTCAAAGCTTTTATCAGAAAGCTAATATTGGAAAGTCTTTTAAACTAATAGCTTTTGAAAAATTACTTCCCAGACTGAAAATAAATTATAAAAATATTTAAATAAATATCCACGGGAGAATCCTCCATTGAATAGATGCAAAAATATGTCTTGAAGAGTATAAGATATAGTGCCTACAAGGGTGCCAGTACATATTTTCTAATAATGGTTGAGATGAATTCATAACTTTATGACCCCTTAGATCTCAGATTTCCCTTTACGAATTCTTAATAATTTTTTACTAAAGGGATCGTATAGAGATCTGGAAGAAGAAAGAGGGAAATCCTTATAGATCATAGATTTGTTGAGATTGCACATAAAGGCTTCACCTTCTTAAATAGCATGCTTTTTACTATTGCCCTCATTAGTAGGACACTCACTAAATGGGAGTCGTTTATGCAAAGGGATGTAAATGGAGTGGATACATTTTGTCATTTTGTGGTATCACTCCATAGCATGCCTTCCTTCCTAACAAAATTTTTGGGTTGCCCTTACTGACTTCAGTTCTTCCAAAGACTGGTCCTTGATACTGCTTATTTTGTCATTCTGCAAAGTGAGACTCAGTGACCTTGAAGGTCCCTTCTATAATTTTTAACCGCATCTGATTTTATGACTTGATGTTTTTTCTCATAATGCCTAGAGAAAATGGTGATGGATTTAAGATGATTGGGAGGATTCCTTTATTTTTTTATTGAAATCATGAGGTGCATGAGTGGCTCAGTTGGTTAAGCGTCTGACTTCGGCTCAGGTCATGAACTTGTGGTTTGAGGGTTTGAGCCCCGCATTGGGCTCTGTGCTGACAAGTCAGAGCCTGGAGCCTGCTTCTGTGTGTCCCTCCCTCTCTGCCCTTTCCCCACTCATGCTCTGTCTCTCTCTCAAAAATAAATAATCATTAAATTTTTTTAATGAAACAAGGGAAAATATTAAAAAAAAGAAAACAGTCCATAGCACGATCAAAGAATATTTAATAAGATGGTATTAGAGGTTGAAGAGAGCATGAGATTGCAATTAGATAGTGAGTTACATAGTTTGTGGGTGGTGTAAACAAATCCACACGCTATTGGTTTGATTAAATTTATCTTTGTGAGAACTGAATATCTAGTGGTCTTGTATATTACAAATGAGATTGGAGGGAAATTAATGAAGCTGAATCCTCATTAGGTGGCCATGCTTTCCTGCATGTTTGATTGAGAGCAGAGGATTGCTACTGTCTTTTAATAATTCATCTCCTTTGTGCCACAGAACAAATTTTTTTTATTTAACACAATTTATTCACAGTTAATACAATTATGGATATGAAGCAATTAAACAGTGGCTTACATTCAGGATAAAGAAAACCTAATTGATAAACTTGACTTCATGCATACAACAGCAGCTGTACAATCTTGCTGTGGAGATGATTCTGTGGATGTGAATAATAATATCTCAGTTTCTAACATGGTTATTTTCAATTGCAAAATTTTACTTCCCTGACTATTTAAAGCATTCCCTAAAAATGTCTAAAAATGGCAATTTCCCATGATTGGACACTAGACTGTTTGATCAAAAACTGTACAATAGGGAATTTTTTTCCAGGCAAGGTAGGGTTAGCTAATTATTTCAAATTATAAATTCATTCTAAGTCGCTTATCATTGAAATATATCAGTAATAGTGTTGGTGGCTATTATCATTGTACTTATTTAGCATAGACTTTTCATTCACCCACAGTTTTAAAAAATAGTTTAAATTCTTCCTAAAGCAGAAATTATGGCTGTCCCTGGGATAGCCCTAATGCAGCTACCGCTCTTTATTCATGTACGTATGCATTTCCAGCAGCTAACCTGGGAGAAGCTCGATAAAACTCCATGAATGAAGGATAGTTTTCTTGCAGAAGGCTTTCTTGCATGAGTTCTTACCCCTCCAGTATGTTTTTCTATAAGAATCAAGTTCTGTATTCTTCCATTACTCTCCAGGATTTGCTGCTGGGAACCTTAAAGCACATAGGCCATAATCAGATGATACTTCTTATTCTATGATTCTCCTTTGCTTTTAAATCTTTGTGAAATTTCCCATTTTCTGGTTTCCAGCCTTCCATCTAAAACGAATATAAGTTAATTTGTAGTAATTCCATACTAAGAAAACTCATAGTGATTATTCTCATGGCTATTTCAATTTAAAAGTACTTTTGGAATGGGTAGTGTATGTGTGCGCCAAGCTGCTGAATCTTGGATGGAGAAAATTTTGAGCTCTCTTAGCCCAGCAGGGAAGAATTGAGGCACAAATAAACTTGCTGTATCTTTCTGGAGTTCTACTCAGGAGTTTCTATTACTCTGTTTAACCATTAAATAACCTCATTAATAGTCTGCCTATGTGTTAAATAAGAGACAGACCACCATTGGCCCAAGATTCTATTGATAGTGTTGAAATCAATGGGTTCCTAACAGTAATTTTCTTTACTGTTAGTCAGAAAGTAGTCCTTGACAGGTTCCTACCAGTGATACTTTTCACCAGCATATTATCTTATTTTCTGAGACAAATTTGTGCTGTATCAATTTATTTGGCATTCACTAAGCCAAACAATATGCCTTAAATATGAACACCATATTTTGTTTTCACCATTTTACCCACCAGATACCATTTTCTTCTACTCTGCCAAATTTCTGTTTTGTTTCCTTCCTTCTTTACAAATCCATCTAATCAAAACTAATATTCTCTGAGTATACTTCTGTTCTGTTTTATGCTTTTTTCCTTTTGGTGTTTTCTTCTGTTAGATCATGATGTTCCATGATCTGGACATGAAGTTTAGCATACAGCATTCTACAAAACTCCTAAAATCAAGTTTTACTTGTAGAAAGTACGTGATCATGAATATACACTAATTGGTTTGATTGACTTATTGATTTTAATTTGTTGAATGCTCTTAGCTATTTCCTCAAAAATCTTGACTGTTGCTATCTTTTTTCTTATTATGTTTATCCATGTGTATATAGGTTATCCTTTGACCTTCTCTGGTGTTGCAGTTGAATGGATTCTCATCTACACATATTGCTGGTTATAGTAAACACTATTGGGCAGTGTCCTTATTTCTGCTGTTAATTTTCTGTCAGATGAAATTAAAGTAGTCTATATTTTTTTGTTCCTACTCTGTACGGTAGATTATTCCTGGGTTTGCTATTCTATGGTACTTAAAGAATTCAAATTTAATAATTTTCCATACAATTTTAAATTTTGAATCGTTAATCCTTTTGTAAATGTATTCATTTTATGCATTATTATGGTACTTACTTTCAGCCTTTGAGACTGATTTGAGAGTAGAGACCTTGAATTTATTTGCATTTAGTTTAAAATGGACTCAGTTTTTTAAGTTTTCAACAAATCATTATTTTCACTCTACCAGATTTTTGATTACTGATATGTATTTATTTAAAAAGACTTCTTAGTGTTTATTTTTGAGAGAGAAGGAGAACAAGTGAGCAGAGGAGGGGCAGAGATAGAGGGAGATGCAGAATCCGAAGCAGGCTTCAGCCTCCGAGCTGTCAGCACAGAGCCTGATAATGTGGGGCTCAAACTGATGTACCATGAGATCATGACCTGAGCCAATGTTGGACGCTTAACCGACTGGCCACCCAGGTGCCCCTACTGATATGTATTTAAAGCCAGATATTTGTAAGGGTTAAATACATGGGTTTACATAAAATCATGTATTATTGTTAATGACCTTAAAAATAGATGAGGTATTACGGAAGGAAAAGACAACTTTAGAGATCTAGTATTTACGGAATTTATTAAATCTTAGATGGGTTATGTTTGTTGTAATATTACAGCCTTACCATAAGCATGTGAGGATACTTGAGATCACCATGTCCTTTTTACAGCAGAAGAAACCATGATTTAGAAATTTAAATCTCATGCAAGAGTCATAGTTAGAATTCATATCTGTGTCTGAATCCATCACACATTATTCTAAGTTATATCATATCATATATAGATATATACTCTTTGGCTGATATGGTTGCTAGTAGATCAGTTCTCTAGAAATTTTTCTCTCTATTTATTCTTTCCTTTGTCCTAATAGGTTCCCCAACCTGGAAATAAAAATAATGTATAAAAACTTTAAAAACCATGTTTACCCAAACATTTATTTGTGAAAATTTCTGGATATAATAACCTCCTCTTTTTGAGATTTAATTTTTAGGTAATCTCTAAACCCAGTGTAGGGCTTGAACTCATGACCCTGAGGTCCATTGTCACACTCTCTACCTACTGAGCCAGCCAGGCACCCCAGGGATGTGATAACAACCTTCTATCTCTGTCTTCTATCTCTGATAAACTTCTGAGCCTAATGTGGGTCACACACACCCCAGTATTGCCAGTGACAGGAAATACCCTCATTTTTCTTTGCTCTT
>NC_043701.1:69600707-69602224 GCF_006229205.1 Suricata suricatta | reverse complement strand
CGGTTAGAGGCTTCATTCAGCATTAACCTTTTCCTCCTTTCCCAAATAAAGCCTTTGCGTAATAAATTTGCAGGAACATTGTATCTATGCTTCTCAGTGTTACCAGGGTGAATGCAATTTCTGTATCCAAACTCAGTACAGTCCTTCCCTTTCCCTTGCCTTTTTTTTTATTTAAAAAATTTTTTTAATGTTTTATTTATTTTTGATACAGAGAGAGACAGAGCACGAGAGGGGGAGGGTCAGAGAGAGAAGGAGACACAGAACCGGAAGCAGGCTCCAGGCTCTGAGCTAGCTGTCAGCACAGAGCCTGATGCGGGGCTCGAACCCATGAACGTGAGATCATGACCTGAACCGAAGTAGGAGGCATAACAGCCTGAGCCACCCAGGCGCCCCTCCCTTGCCTTTTTAATCCTAGGTATCATAGACTTCTCTGAAACGATTAAGAGCCAGTAGAGTTTCAGAGGAAAACATCCTATCCCCATGATACTTTTTTTGTTTGTTTTGATTTCATTCTTTGTTCCATTGTTGACATTTTAGCTGACAGCTAATTTTAAGTTATCAGGGTGGGTAATAGTTTCTAATTTTTAGCTGCACAGTTTATTTCATTTGCCCTATTTTCCTAACCCGTGAATGCTGTAGCAAGACAGTGGAGTTGGGGAAGAAAAATAAAAATCAGATGTATAAAAGGATGCTACTAATTTAGAAATGAACAAAAAACCCAAGTGCTTAATTGTTTAATATATGTCTCATTTAGGTGTGCTTGGGTGGCTCACTGGGTTAAGCATCCCACTTTAGGTCAGGTCATGGTCTCACTGTTCCTGAGTGGGAGCCCTCCATCAGGCTCTCTGCAGTCATCATGCAGCCTACTTCGGATCCTCCCCTCTCCTCTCTCTTTGCCCCTCCCCCTTTCACTTGTGCGCTCGTGCGCATGTGTCTCTTTCTCAAAAATAAAGATTTAAAAGAATACTTATCTGTTCTACTCTTCACTGTATATAGATTAAGAAGAAAATAATTACTCTTAGTTTATAGGGTGACTTCTGCAAAGACAAACTATGTTGGGGACAAGTTGTAGACCTTCTTTCATAAGGTCGGATAAGGGCAAGGACTCTGGGAAAGGTAGCGGCATTGAAGGCCTGCTCCTCCACCGCTTTCTCTTTGCCATGCCCTTTATAGGAATTATCCCATCTATCTTTCTTACAAACTTAGTAGATACTTTTATTAGTTTCATTTACTGATGAGTGGACAGACTTTAAAGAGTTTAAGCTGACCTACATTTCTGGCTCTCTGAAGTCTGTTTACTCTTATATAAGAAGAGTGTTTACCAAGTTTGCAGAAAAGAGGATAATTCCTCTAAGGTGCTTGGTAAACCCTTACTGATATTTAGATCTCATTATAATGGTCAACCGAGATGCTACCTGTAAAAGAAATTTTATACATTGTAAAAAGTGAAATACATTTTAACCATTTTTTAAAAATAGAATTTATTTCTGAGAGACTAGAGACTGAGTGTGAGCAGG
>NC_043701.1:69599576-69600607 GCF_006229205.1 Suricata suricatta | reverse complement strand
TTACCAAGTTTGCAGAAAAGAGGATAATTCCTCTAAGGTGCTTGGTAAACCCTTACTGATATTTAGATCTCATTATAATGGTCAACCGAGATGCTACCTGTAAAAGAAATTTTATACATTGTAAAAAGTGAAATACATTTTAACCATTTTTTAAAAATAGAATTTATTTCTGAGAGACTAGAGACTGAGTGTGAGCAGGTGAAGGGCAGAGAGAGAGAAGGAGACACAGAATCTGAACCAGGCTTCAGGATCTGAGCTGTCCGCACAGAGCCTGACTGGGGCTTGAATGCATGAACTGCAAGATCATGACCTGAGCTGAAGTTGCCTGCTTAACCAACTGAGCCACCCAGGCACCCCTTAACCATCATTCATAATAGGATATCACATGCATTGTATAATGAATATGCAGTTTTAATTTTTTAAAAATACTGTTTATTTATTTTTGAGAGACAGAGAAAGACAGCACGAGCGGAGAAGGGTCAGAGAGAAAGGGAGGTACAGAATCTGAAGCAGGTCCAGGCTCTGAGCTAGCTGTCAGCACAGAGCCTGATGGGGGCTCGAACCCACGAACCGTGAGATCATGACCTGAGCCGAAGCCAGACACTTAACCAACTTAGCCACCCAGGCGCCCCGCAGTTTTAATTTTTCTTAACAAAATATAGACTTCTTGAACTTTCTCCTTGAGTGCCAAGTGTTTAAAATGTCACTTCCTGGAAGTTCATATCTATGAAGTATGAGCAGAAAATTATGAAATAATAGTGTGCAAGTTATTAAGAGAATTTTTGATAATATCAGTTACTAGAAGCTTTTTACTGATATCATTAAAAACTCACTTGAGAGAGGCACCTGAGTGGTTCAGTCAGTTAAATGACTGACTCTTGGTTTCAGCTCAGGTCATGATCTAACAGTTCAGGAGTTCAAGCCTGGCATCAGGCTCTGCATTGACAGGGCAGAGCCTGCTTGGGATTCTCTTCTCCTGCTCTCTCTGTTCCTCTCCCACTTGCTCTCGCCGTCTCTCTCTCTCTCTCTCT